>NC_091158.1:43902387-43912387 GCF_040958095.1 Procambarus clarkii | reverse complement strand
CTATTCAAGAGTTAAACTTTCCCAAACTTCACAATTAAGGGTTAATACTAGAAGTTGATTGACTCCTAGTACGCTCCATCGAGGCTGGTTCTTCCTCGAATAAAATTAGTAACTCTTACTAAGATATATAAATGATATAAACATTTGATAATTTGGTTAGTAACAAGAATATTAAATAATGGTTAGATAAAAAATTGTTCCTATCTAAAGTTCATGAGGCTGTAGAATTTACTTCCTAGGACCCGTAAATGAAATATAATTTCAAATTATTATTAGGTTTAAACTGATCATATGTAAGCAATAACTAAATTGATATAATCTCAGCTGCTTAGCTGTGACAGTGAACGGAAGCGTGGTGTTGAGATGGCGTCATCTGGAACTTGCTGGAACACGTGACCCGCCAGTGTAGCGTGGGAAATTGTTGCACTCACGGTTGCTCCAACACACGCTCGAAACCCAATGTGGTGTAAATATTGTCTACACAAGGTAAATTATATCATTACGCTTCAATGGAAGGGACAAATTAAATTCCCTGTGGACGTACTTGTCATTTGGGGAGGGATCACAACGTAACGAAGGACTAGGGGTAAAGTTAACATATAATGAGCTCCTATGCGAAAACTAGACCACTTAACCTGCTGGTTGTCCACCGATGCAATCCTTGGATCGCTAATGGAGTAATTGCACACTCCAGGGCCGATTAATAGCAATGGCCGATCGTGTAATTGGTGAAAATTTCGCCTCTCCCTGGACTTACGGCCGCCACGTTGTCTCAGCCGTCGTCCACAGGCGGAGGTCTCGCGTCCTCCTCTCCTCCCTCAACCCCTCTCGCGCATGCGCACATATTTTAGTAGAAACGGAATATTCTTATCCTTGTAATTACTCTACTTAATACGTTAATGAGAATGGGGTCAGAATTATAGGGAGTTATATATTGTTTACATTCTCGCTGAATAATAATAAATATGAACAATGCTCTTATTAAACGAGAAATGGAGAGAATTTCTGTCTCCTCCCATGATAGTTTAGGATAACAGATAAACTGTTATATAGTGATCTTTTAGTTGATAATTTGTTGTTATAGGATCACTAGTTGTTATATTATCAGGTATTAATTCTTGTAAAGAATACTGACAAAGGTTGAGAATATTATCTGACGCAATAATGTCCCTCGATGTGGGAAGAATTTGGTAAATGACGCGCATTAATTAATAGGAAATTATTAATTTTATTTATATAGTACTACAATTAGTAGAATTAATAGTTATTATGCCTAGTATACAATGGTGATATATTTTGATACAATAAGGATGTATTAGTGTTGGAACTTTCCAACAAGAGGAAACTAGGAGTGGGTGTGGAGGAGACTAGGAGATGGTGTAGAGGAGACGAGGAGTGGGTGTAGAGGAGACTAGGAGATGGTGTAGAGGAGACTAGGATTGAGAGTAGAGGAGACTAGCAGTGGGGGTGGAGGAGACTTGGGGTGGGTGTGAAGGAGACTAAGAGTGGGTGTAGAGTAGGCTATGAGTGTCGGAAAATCCGACACCATTTAATAATCACAGATAATAGCTGTGTTGTATAAACAAGTTACCCATAGAAAACGTAACTTGTAGTGGAATTACCGTCTAAAGAAAACGGGATATCATCACCACATACTATTATAATTCACCAGCTATTCTGCTGGGAATTGTTCTTAAATACATTAGTCTTTGGACTTTACCATCATAAAAACATCTTATATAAATTAACTTAATTATCAATATTAAAGTAGAGTAAATGTGACCCTTCTATCACTTTCTGAAATCTGGACAAAGTAGGCCAGGCGTCAGAGTGAGGAAGGAGGGCAGCCATTGTTGTGTCACCTCCGAGACGTGTGGAGCAAATTTAGCTCCTATCATTCTGGACAATGTCGGCCAGTAACGTCAATAATATGGAGTGTTAAACAGCCATTGTATTGAGACCAGAGGCTCACACGGGAGCAAATTCGGCTCCTGTTAATTTTACTTGGACGTAGTGTTATGGAAACCAAAGGTACCATCTCCAACACGATGTCTACAATTCAAGTTAAGTCTATCCGAAACCCGTTTATCATTCATTTATGGCCATTAATGTCAGGATATAGGGTGACCCGGTTAGAACGCGAAATCGCCTCATACTAAAGGTAATTAAGCCAGGTCTTTAATGTTCCATGTAATGTACTGTTTTCTCTGATATACTTGTCATATATAGGTATCTGGCTTCACAGCTAGCGCACTTTTGACAGGTCAAGACGAGGATGCAAGATTTGTGCACCAGTTACTGGGTGATATGGAAGCTACCTCAAAGAGGATAATTTGGTGTCTACACTCTAGTTATACCTGGTGGACTAACCTGCTGTACTATAAGATAAGGAACCTTTTCAATGTATGTAGTTAATTCTGTAATTTGATTGGCTGCATATATATTAATTTAATAACCCCCCCTAATGTGTAGAGGATCGATTTGTGAGATTGAGATTATTGCAGAAATACAGTCCACTTATCATTATACAAATTACTATCGAAGTATATAAATTAACGTAAATATAAATTCATATAAATTAAATAAATATAAATCTCACAGGTCGGTTCCCACATTATTTGGTCCTTCGAACCGGATTATTTGGACCTTCGGAACCGGAATATTCGGTCCTATGAACCCACATTTGGTCATCTTAGTACCGGATGAACCAGTTAACCAGTGGATTCATTAAATATACTAGTGCAGTGTTATTTAAACAAAGCCAGCAGTCAAGACGGCAGCGTAGCCTCGAGGGAGCTCAGGAGCCTCCCTCAGCCCAGTTCAGCTTCGTCAGCGGTTTCATGCACACCCACAGATATTTGGTGGCGTGTTATTTCGTGAAATGACAGCGCTAATATAGAAGCCAGCCAAAATAGTGACTGTGTCTTCGCGAGATTGTTCACGGATTTCGTGGTGTTACATTTCGCGAGAGATTATCTACGAATTTTGTGGACTTTATTTCGCGAGGTCACTAATAATATTTAATACTTCTAGATAATATTAGAAGTTTCATAGAGGCTAATTAAGAGGCTATTAACAATAATTGTGTATATTATTTCTCCAAAATAGAGAATTATTTAATATATATTGCACTAGTGATCACAGTATAATATTTACTAATTGCCAACCCACAACAGGGTAGGATATTAACCATTGACTAGTTGAACTATTATCGTTCATCCTAGTCCCATTATTACTATAGTCAGTTGTACTATATTGAACAACCTAACACCATTAATGAATGGTGCTGACTCTATTTTGGGTGTAATTTTTATCTACTCGAGTAGAGTTGTGTATATAATAATTTACTTATGATCATTACACCTTTGAGTGATTAATTAGTGTCTCTACCATCCTAGGGTGATATAGAAGAGCTAACCTAAAGGTACTTCCAGTGACACTGGTTTATCACTCAAATCATTAGTGTGGATGATTGTATATATATAATGTGTATTAATTTTAAGTGCTAACCTCTAGTAGAGGTAGGATTATTGCCTAGTGAGTTCAGAATTTACCCTAGGCTACCATTAGTGTTTGTTCAGTATTATGAGCAGCCCAAGTACAAGCCCCACAAGGCTTCACCAACGAGCCAGTATGGATAATGCAGGGAGAATGAAAAGAACCCTTGCAGGTCTTAAAGGCCACTTAACAAGACAGATCAAGAAATGTGAAGATTTGTCACAACAATCTCAAGTTGATTATGCTGACCTGGAAAGCTATTATCAAGCAGCTGCAGGTAAATTTGAGCAAATCAAATGCCAAATGGCTGTCCTTGTGGGGACAGACTACTACCATCAATTCATTGGTAGCCCTACTAAATATCAGGGCATAACCATGTTAAACTCTGCAGGAGGTAAATTACTCTCAGGCCCAGTATCAAGCCTGAGGAGACCTATGCCTGCAGATAAACAATACCAGTAGAAACCTAAATTTGTCAGCTGATTATATTTCTCCTGTAGCATTATACTAAGGAGATTACAGCTGACTATAGTAACAGAGGTTGATGTTAGTATCATCATTTAAAGCTGAAGATGAGTTCATGAGGCCTCAGTGGCAAATCAGTGAACAGTAGCCTAAAACAGCTACAAGTCACTGCGACCAATGTCACTGAACCCACTGCAGTCTCAGAACCATACTTTACTTTAATGATGAGCTATTCAATCTTCTGAATCAATTAACTAAATTAAACCCTAATAAATCTGATTACTGATTTGATACATTTATTATTTAATCAAGATGTATTCCATGGGCCTCAGTGTTTATATATCAGTGACCAGTTACCTGAAGAAACTTCAAGTTATATCTAATGTCACTGATCTCACTGCAGTCCCTGAATCATACTTGACTGTAGTACTTGATCACATCCAGTCTTCTGGGTTAAATAATATGTAATAAGGCTTGAATATTAGCCTTTCAAGAGTTGACAGGGAAATGAAATCGCATTAGACTTCTAACCCTTGCAACTCTAGTACGGGACATCCGTCCTGTACGAACAGACACACAAATGTGTGATTACTAACTACTAACATCAAATTAATCTAATAATTCGAAGGAGGAGTATCGGTGTTCGTCTGTTCTAAACAGGACTTCGACCCGTGAGCAGCCCCTGGGGAATTATGTCGGAAAATCCGACACCATTTAATAATCACAGATAATAGCTGTGTTGTATAAACAAGTTACCCATAGAAAACGTAACTTGTAGTGGAATTACCGTCTAAAGAAAACGGGATATCATCACCACATACTATTATAATTCACCAGCTATTCTGCTGGGAATTGTTCTTAAATACATTAGTCTTTGGACTTTACCATCATAAAAACATCTTATATAAATTAACTTAATTATCAATATTAAAGTAGAGTAAATGTGACCCTTCTATCACTTTCTGAAATCTGGACAAAGTAGGCCAGGCGTCAGAGTGAGGAAGGAGGGCAGCCATTGTTGTGTCACCTCCGAGACGTGTGGAGCAAATTTAGCTCCTATCATTCTGGACAATGTCGGCCAGTAACGTCAATAATATGGAGTGTTAAACAGCCATTGTATTGAGACCAGAGGCTCACACGGGAGCAAATTCGGCTCCTGTTAATTTTACTTGGACGTAGTGTTATGGAAACCAAAGGTACCATCTCCAACACGATGTCTACAATTCAAGTTAAGTCTATCCGAAACCCGTTTATCATTCATTTATGGCCATTAATGTCAGGATATAGGGTGACCCGGTTAGAACGCGAAATCGCCTCATACTAAAGGTAATTAAGCCAGGTCTTTAATGTTCCATGTAATGTACTGTTTTCTCTGATATACTTGTCATATATAGGTATCTGGCTTCACAGCTAGCGCACTTTTGACAGGTCAAGACGAGGATGCAAGATTTGTGCACCAGTTACTGGGTGATATGGAAGCTACCTCAAAGAGGATAATTTGGTGTCTACACTCTAGTTATACCTGGTGGACTAACCTGCTGTACTATAAGATAAGGAACCTTTTCAATGTATGTAGTTAATTCTGTAATTTGATTGGCTGCATATATATTAATTTAATAACCCCCCCTAATGTGTAGAGGATCGATTTGTGAGATTGAGATTATTGCAGAAATACAGTCCACTTATCATTATACAAATTACTATCGAAGTATATAAATTAACGTAAATATAAATTCATATAAATTAAATAAATATAAATCTCACAGGTCGGTTCCCACAATGAGTGAGTGTGGAGGAGACGTGAGGTGGGTGTGGAAGAGACATGGAGTGGGTGTGAAGGAGACTAGGAGTGGTGTAGAGGAGACAAGGAGTGGGGTGTGGAGGTGAATAGGGGTGCCTGTGGAGGAGATTGGAGTGGGTGTAGAGACTAGGAGTGGGTGTGAAGGAGACAAAGAGTGAGTGTGCTGGACACTAGGAGTGAGTGAAGAGGATGCTAGGAGTGTAGAGGAGAATATGAGAAACTGTAGAGGAGAATACGAGTAACTGTAGAGGAGACTAGGAGAGGGTGTAGAGGAGACTAGGAGTAGGTGTAGAGGAGACTAGGATTGGGTTTAGATGAGACTAGGAGTGAGTGTGGAGGAGACTAGGAGTAAGATTGGAGGAGACTAGGAGACGGTGTGTAGGAGATTAGGAGTTCGAAGGGCGGAGACTAGGAGTGGGTGTAGAGCAGACTAGGAGTGGGGGTGGAGGAGACTAAGAGTGGGTGTGGAGGACACTAGAATTGAGTGTGGAGGTGACTAAGAGTGGGGGTGGAGGACACTTGGGGTGGGTGTGGAGGAGACTAGAATTGAGTATGGAGGAGACTAGGAGTGGGTGTGGAGAAGAATAGGAGTGGGGGTGGAGAAGAATAGGAGTGTGTGTGTGGAGGACATTAGTAGTGAGTGTGGAGGAGACTATGAGTGGTGTACAGGAGACTAGGAGTGTGTGTGTGGAGGAGACTAGGAGTGGTGTGGAGGAGACTAGGAGTGGGTGTACTCATTTATTTGTGTTTGCGGGGGTTGAGCTTTGGCTCTGTGGTCCCGTCTCTCAACTGGTGTACAGATTCCTGAGCCTACTGGGCTCTATCATATCTACATTTAAAAGTGTATGGAGTCAGCCTCCACCACATCACTGCCTAATGCATTCCATCTGTTAACTACTCTGACACTGAAAAAGTTCCTTCTAACGTCCCTGTGGCTCATGTTGGTACTCAGTTTCTACATGTGTCCCCTTGTTCGCGTCCCACCAGTGTTGAATAATTTATCCTTGTTTACCCGGTCGATTCCCCTGAGGATTTTGTAGGTTGTGATCATGTCTCCCCTTACTTCTCTGTCTTCCAGTGTCGTAAGGTGCATTTCCCACAGCCTTTCCTCTTAACTCATGCCTCTTAGTTCTTGGACTAGTCTAGTGGCATACCTATGGACATTTTCGAGCTTTGTCTTTTGCTTAACATGGTACGGGCTCCATGCTGGGGCCGGATACTCCAGGATTGGTTGTACATATGTGGTGTACAAGATTCTGATTTCTTACACAGGTTCCTGAACGCTGTTCTGATGTTAGCCAGCCTCACATATGCCACAGAAGTTATTCTTTTTATGTTGGCTTCAGGAGACAGGTTTGGTGTTATATCAACTTCTAGATCTTTCTCTCTGTCCGTTTCATTAAATACTTCATCTCCTATTCTGTATCCAGTGTCTGGCCTCCTGTTTCCACTGCCTAGTTTCATTACTTTGCATTTACTCGGGTTGAACTTCAACAGCCATTTGTTGGACCATTCATTCAGTCTGTCTAGGTCATCTTGTAGCCTCCTACTGTCATCCTCTATTTCAATCCTCCTCATAATTTTTGCATCATCGGCAAACATTGAGAGAGACGATTCTATACCCTCTGGGAGATCATTTACATTTATCAGAAACAGTATAGGTCCAAGGACTGACCCCTGCGGGACTCCACTCGTAACGTCTCGCCAATTTGAGACCTCACCCCTCACACTGACTCGTTGTCTCCTGTTGCTTAGGTATTCCTTTATCCAATGGAGTACCTTCCCTTTCACTCCAGCCTGCATCTCCAGCTTTTTCACTAGCCTCTTGTGTGGTACTGTATCAAAGGCTTTCTGACAATCCAAAAAATATACAGTCTGCCCACCCTTCTCTTTCTTGCCTTATTTTTGTTGCCTGGTCATAGAATTCAAGTAACCCTGTGAGGCAGGACTTGCCATCCCTGAACCCATGTTGATGCTGAGTTACAAAGTACTTTCGCTTCAGATGTTCTACTAGCTTTCTTCGCAGAATCTTCTCCATCAGCTTGCCTCCATCAGCCCCCCAGCAGAGGGGGAGGAGAGACTTTGGGGGATGGGGGAGATAGGGGGGGGGGCTGGAAAAGGGGGAGGGCTTGGGGGGCGTTGCGGGAAAAGGAAAGCTGAGGTGGGTGAGGAAGAGGTGAGGGTTTAGGGAGTGGTGGACAGGGGAAGACTTAGGTAGGGTGGTGGATAGTGGGGGGTGGTGGATAGTGGGGGGCGGGGGAGAACGAAGGGCTTGGAAGTAGGTGAGACGGGAGGGCTTGGGGGTTGGGGGAGAAGGGAGGTCCTAGGGAGAGAGGTGAGTGGGTGGAGGGGGCTGAGTGAGAGGAAGGGGTGGGTGGGCGGGGGGATGGTACCCTAGGTGGGTACATAGTGGGGGGCTGACAGGGGATGGGGCAGGTAGGGTGTCTGTTGGGTAGAATGTGGGGGTGGTGCCCCACTTCCTGTGGCTGTTGCAATGTTTGAGGAGGGTTCCCCACTCCCCTCTGGGATTGTAGGGTTGAGAGTTGTGGTACTCTGATTCCTTTCTCTCTACCTGCGCTCCTTCCTCGCGTCTGCTGCCTGCTTTGGGTGTGGCGATTAGAAGTTCGTGTGGAGGAGACTAAGAGAGGGTGTGGAGGAGAATAGGAGAAGATGTGGAGGCAAGTAGGGGTGGTGTAGAGGAGACTAGGAGTGGGTGTGGAGGTGACTAGCGGAGCCTGTGGAGGAGATTGGAGTGGGTGTAGAGGTGACTAGATTTGAGTGTGGAGGAGACTAGGAGTGGGTGTGGAAGAGACAAGGAGTTGGTGTTGAAGAGACTAGAAGTGAGTGTGGAGGAGAATAGGAGTGGGTGTAGAGGAGATTATGAGTGGTTGTGGAGCAGAATAGTAATGGGTGTAGAGCAGACTTGGAGTGGGTGTGGAGAACACTAGGAGTGTATGTGGAGGAGACTGAGAGAGGGTGTGGAGGAGATTAGAAGTTGGTGTGGAGGAGACTAGGAGAGGTAAAGGAGACTAGGTGTAGGTGTGGAGGAGACTTGGAGTGAGTGTGGAAGAGAGTAGGAGTGTGTGTGGAGGAGACTAGGAGTGAGTGTGGAGGAGACTAGGAGTGGGTGTGGAGGAGACTAAGAGAGGGTGTGGAGGAGACTAAGAGAGGGTGTGGAGGAGATTAGAAGTTGGTGTGGAGTAGACTAGCAGTGTGTGTGGAGGAGACTAGGAGTTCGTGTGGAGGAGACAAGGAGTTGGTATTTGAAGAGACTAGAAGTGAGTGTGGAGGAGACTAGGAGTGGGTGTAGAAAAGATTATGAGTGGGGGTGGAGGAGACTAGGAGTGGGTGTGGAGGACACTAGAATTGAGTGTGGAGGAGACTAAGAGTGGGGGTGGAGGAGACTTGGGGTGGTGTGGAGGAGACTAGAATTGAGTGTGGATGAGACTAGGAGTGGGTGTGGAGAAGAATAGGAGTGGGTTGGAGAAGAATAGGAGTGTGTGTGTGGAGGACATTAGTAGTGAGTGTGGAGGAGACTATGAGTGGTGTACAGGAGACTAGGAGTGTGTGTGGGAGGAGACTAGGAGTGGTGTGGAGGAGACTAGGAGTGGGTGTACTCATCTATTTGTGTTTGCGGGGGTTGAGCTTTGGCTCTGTGGTCCCGTCTCTTAACTGGTGTACAGATTCCTGAGCCTACTGGGCTCTATCATATCTACATTTAAAAGTGTATGGAGTCAGCCTCCACCACATCACTGCCTAATGCATTCCATCTGTTAACTACTCTGACACTGAAAAAGTTCCTTCTAACGTCCCTGTGGCTCATGTGGGTACTCAGTTTCTACATGTGTCCCCTTGTTCGCGTCCCACCAGTGTTGAATAATTTGTCCTTGTTTACCCGGTCGATTCCCCTGAGGATTTTGTAGGTTGTGATCATGTCTCCCCTTACTCCTCTGTCTTCCAGTGTCGTAAGGTGCATTTCCCGCAGCCTTTCCTCGTAACTCATGCCTCTTAGTTCTTGGACTAGTCTAGTGGCATACCTATGGACATTTTCGAGCTTTGTCTTTTGCTTAACAAGGTACGGGCTCCATGCTGGGCCGGATACTCCAGAATTGGTTGTACATATGTGGTGTACAAGATTCTGATTTCTTACACAGGTTCCTGAACGCTGTTCTGATGTTAGCCAGCCTCACATATGCCACAGAAGTTATTCTTTTTATGTGGGCTTCAGGAGACAGG
>NC_091158.1:43862128-43901887 GCF_040958095.1 Procambarus clarkii | reverse complement strand
TTGAGATGTATATATATATCTCGAAGTCTCTACTTCTTCTGTAGGGTCTGATGGTGTAGTGGGTTAAAGCGTACTAGTTATGGCAGCTACTGGATGGTAGTTGTGCTTTCTGGGTTCGAGTCCCACTGGTGGGTGTTGTCCAAAGATTGTTAATCTTCACTTGTGGTTTATGTAAGTATAGGCTTATAGCATGGACACGAGTTCTCTCACATTGACAGTGGCTTGATGAAAAACGCAGACTAACCTCACACTTATCTGGTGCCCTCGGGAAGTAAGATATTTGAGATGTATATATATCTCGAAGTCTCTACTTCTTTTGTAGGGTCTGATGGTGTAGTGGGTTAAAGCGTACTAGTTATGGCAGCTACTGGAAGGTAGTTGTGCTTTCTGGGTTCGAGTCCCACTGGTGGGTGTTGTCCAAAGATTGTTAATCTTCACTTGTGGTTTATGCAAGTATAGGCTTATAGCATGGACACGAGTTCTCTCACATTGACAGTGGCTTGATGAAAAACGCAGACTAACCTCACACTTATCTGGTGCCCTCGGGAAGTGGAGATATTTGAGATGTATATATATCTCGAAGTCTCTACTTCTTTTGTAGGGTCTGATGGTGTAGTGGGTTAAAGCAGTACTAGTTATGGCAGCTACTGGAAGGTAGTTGTGCTTTCTGGGTTCGAGTCCCACTGGTGGGTGTTGTCCTAAAGATTGTTAATCTTCACTTGTGGTTTATGCAAGTATAGGCTTATAGCATGGACACGAAGTTCTCTCACATTGACAGTGGCTTGATGAAAAACGCAGACTAACCTCACACTTATCTGGTGCCCTCGGGAAGTGGAGATATTTGAGATGTATATATATCTCGAAGTCTCTACTTCTTTTGTAGGGTCTGATGGTGTAGTGGGTTAAAGCGTACTAGTTATGGCAGCTACTGGACGGTAGTTGTGCTTTCTGGGTTCGAGTCCCACTGGTGGGTGTTGTCCAAAGATTGTTAATCTTCACTTGTGGTTTATGCAAGTATAGGCTTATAGCATGGACACGAGTTCTCTCACATTGACAGTGGCTTGATGAAAAACGCAGACCAACCTCACACTTATCTGGTGCCCTCGGGAAGTAGAGATATTTGAGATGTATATATATCTCGAAGTCTCTACTTCTTTTGTAGGGTCTGATGGTGTAGTGGGTTAAAGCGTACTAGTTATGGCAGCTACTGGAAGGTAGTTGTGCTTTCTGGGTTCGAGTCCTACTGGTGGGTGTTGTCCAAAGATTGTTAATCTTCACTTGTGGTTTATGCAAGTATAGGCTTATAGCATGGACACGAGTTCTCTCACATTGACAGTGGCTTGATGAAAAACGCAGACTAACCTCACACTTATCTGGTGCCCTCGGGAAGTGGAGACTATTTGAGATGTATATATATCTAGAAGTCTCTACTTCTTTTGTAGGATCTGATGGTGTAGTGGGTTAAAGCGTACTAGTTATGGCAGCTACTGGAAGGTAGTTGTGCTTTCTGGGTTCGAGTCCCACTGGTGGGTGTTGTCCAAAGATTGTTAATCTTCACTTGTGGTTTATGCAAGTATAGGCTCATAGCATGGACACGAGTTCTCTCACATTGACAGTGGCTTGATGAAAAATGCAGACTAACCTCACACTTATCTGGTGCCCTCGGGAAGTGGAGATATTTGAGATGTATATATATATCTCGAAGTCTCTACTTCTTCTGTAGGGTCTGATGGTGTAGTGGGTTAAAGCGTACTAGTTATGGCAGCTACTGGATGGTAGTTGTGCTTTCTGGGTTCGAGTCCCACTGGTGGGTGTTGTCCAAAGATTGTTAATCTTCACTTGTGGTTTATGCAAGTATAGGCTTATAGCATGGACACGAGTTCTCTCACATTGACAGTGGCTTGATGAAAAACGGCAGACTAACCTCACACTTATCTGGTGCCCTCGGGAAGTAAAGATATTTGAGATGTATATATATCTCGAAGTCTCTACTTCTTTTGTAGGGTCTGATGGTGTAGTGGGTTAAAGCGTACTAGTTATGGCAGCTACTGGAAGGTAGTTGTGCTTTCTGGGTTCGAGTCCCACTGGTGGGTGTTGTCCAAAGATTGTTAATCTTCACTTGTGGTTTATGCAAGTATAGGCTTATAGCATGGACACGAGTTCTCTCACATTGACAGTGGCTTGATGAAAAACGCAGACTAACCTCACACTTATCTGGTGCCCTCGGGAAATGGAGATATTTGAGATGTATATATATCTCAAAGTCTCTACTTCTTTTGTAGGGTCTGATGGTGTAGTGGGTTAAAGCATACTATTTATGGCAGCTACTGGAAGGTAGTTGTGCTTTCTGGGTTCGAGTCCCACTGGTGGGTGTTGTCTAAAGATTGTTAATCTTCACTTGTGGTTTATGCAAGTATAGGCTTATAGCATGGACACGAAGTTCTCTCACATTGACAGTGGCTTGATGAAAAACGCAGACTAACCTCACACTTATCTGGTGCCCTCGGGAAGTAAAGATATTTGAGATGTATATATATCTCGAAGTCTCTACTTCTTTTGTAGGGTCTGATGGTGTAGTGGGTTAAAGCGTACTAGTTATGGCAGCTACTGGACGGTAGTTGTGCTTTCTGGGTTCGAGTCCCACTGGTGGGTGTTGTCTAAGATTGTTAATCTTCACTTGTGGTTTATGCAAGTATAGGCTTATAGCATGGACACGAGTTCTCTCACATTGCCAGTGGCTTGATGAAAAACGCAGACTAACCTCACACTTATCTGGTGCCCTCGGGAAGTGGAGATATTTGAGATGTATATATACCTCGAAATCTCTACTTCTTTTGTAGGGTCTGATGGTGTAGTGGGTTAAAGCGTACTAGTTATGGCAGCTACTGGAAGGTAGTTGTGCTTTCTGGGTTCGAGTCCCACTGGTGGGTGTTGTCCAAAGATTGTTAATCTTCACTTGTGGTTTATGCAAGTATAGGCTTATAGCATGGACACGAGTTCTCTCACATTGACAGTGGCTTGATGAAAAACGCAGACTAACCTCACACTTATCTGGTGCCCACGGGAAGTGGAGATATTTGAGATGTATATATATCTCGAAGTCTCTACTTCTTTTGTAGGGTCTGATGGTGTAGTGGGTTAAAGCGTACTAGTGTATGGCAGCTACTGGAAGGTAGTTGTGCTTTCTGGGTTCGAGTCCCACTGGTGGGTGTTGTCCAAAGATTGTTAATCTTCACTTGTGGTTTATGCAAGTATAGGCTTATAGCATGGACACGAGTTCTCTCACATTGACAGTGGCTTGATGAAAAACTGCAGACTAACCTCACACTTATCTGGTGCCCTCGGGAATGTGGAGATATTTGAGATGTATATATATCTCGAAGTCTCTACTTCTTTTGTAGGGTCTGATGGTGTAGTGGGTTAAAGCGTACTAGTTATGGCAGCTACTGGAAGGTAGTTGTGCTTTCTGGGTTCGAGTCCCACTGGTGGGTGTTGTCCAAAGATTGTTAATCTTCACTTGTGGTTTATGCAAGTATAGGCTTATAGCATGGACACGAGTTCTCTCACATTAACAGTGGCTTGATGAAAAACGCAGACTAACCTCACACTTATCTGGTGCCCTCGGGAAGTGGAGATATTTGAGATGTATAAATATCTTGAAGTCTCTACTTCTTTTGTAGGGTCTGATGGTTTAGTGGGTTAAAGAGTACTAGTTATGGCAGCTACTGGAAGGTAGTTGTGCCTTTCTGGGTTCGAGTCCCACTGGTGGGTGTTGTCCAAAGATTGTTAATCTTCACTTGTGGTTTATGCAAGTATAGGCTCATAGCATGGACACGAGTTCTCTCACATTGACAGTGGCTTGATGAAAAACGCAGACTAACCTCACACTTATCTGGTGCCCTCGGGAAGTGGAGATATTTGAGATGTATATATATCTCGAAGTCTCTACTTCTTTTGTAGGGTCTGATGGTGTAGTGGGTTAAAGCGTACTAGTTATGGCAGCTACTGGACGGTAGTTGTGCTTTCTGGGTTCGAGTCCCACTGGTGGGTGTTGTCTAAGATTGTTAATCTTCACTTGTGGTTTATGCAAGTATAGGCTTATAGCATGGACACGAGTTCTCTCACATTGCCAGTGGCTTGATGAAAAACGCAGACTAACCTCACACTTATCTGGTGCCCTCGGGAAGTGGAGATATTTGAGATGTATATATATCCTCGAAAGTCTCTACTTCTTTTGTAGGGTCTGATGGTGTAGTGGGTTAAAGCGTACTAGTTATGGCAGCTACTGGAAGGTAGTTGTGCTTTCTGGGTTCGAGTCCCACTGGTGGGTGTTGTCCAAAGATTGTTAATCTTCACTTGTGGTTTATGCAAGTATAGGCTTATAGCATGGACACGAGTTCTCTCACATTGACAGTGGCTTGATGAAAAACGCAGACTAACCTCACACTTATCTGGTGCCCTCGGGAAGTGGAGATATTTGAGATGTATATATATCTCGAAGTCTCTACTTCTTTTGTAGGGTCTGATGGTGTAGTGGGTTAAAGCGTACTAGTTATGGCAGCTACTGGAAGGTAGTTGTGCTTTCTGGGTTCGAGTCCCTACTGGTGGGTGTTGTCCAAAGATTGTTAATCTTCACTTGTGGTTTATGCAAGTATAGGCTTATAGCATGGACACGAGTTCTCTCACATTGACAGTGGCTTGATGAAAAACGCAGACTAACCTCACACTTATCTGGTGCCCTCGGGAAGTGGAGACTATTTGAGATGTATATATATCTAGAAGTCTCTACTTCTTTTGTAGGATCTGATGGTGTAGTGGGTTAAAGCGTACTAGTTATGGCAGCTACTGGAAGGTAGTTGTGCTTTCTGGGTTCGAGTCCCACTGGTGGGTGTTGTCCAAAGATTGTTAATCTTCACTTGTGGTTTATGCAAGTATAGGCTTATAGCATGGACACGAGTTCTCTCACATTGACAGTGGCTTGATGAAAAACGCAGACTAACCTCACACTTATCTGGTGCCCTCGGGAAGTGGAGATATTTGAGATGTATAATATCTTGAAGTCTCTACTTCTTTTGTAGGGTCTGATGGTTTAGTGGGTTAAAGAGTACTAGTTATGGCAGCTACTGGAAGGTAGTTGTCCTTTCTGGGTTCGAGTCCCACTGGTGGGTGTTGTCCAAAGATTGTTAATCTTCACTTGTGGTTTATGCAAGTATAGGCTCATAGCATGGACACGAGTTCTCTCACATTGACAGTGGCTTGATGAAAAATGCAGACTAACCTCACACTTATCTGGTGCCCTCGGGATGTGGAGATATTTGAGATGTATATATATCTCGAAGTCTCTACTTCTTTTGTAGGGTCTGATGGTGTAGTGGGTTAAAGCGTACTAGTTATGGCAGCTACTGGAAGGTAGTTGTGCTTTCTGGGTTCGAGTCCCACTGGTGGGTGTTGTCCAAAGATTGTTAATCTTCACTTGTGGTTTATGCAAGTATAGGCTTATAGCATGGACACGAGTTCTCTCACATTAACAGTGGCTTGATGAAAAACGCAGACTAACCTCACACTTATCTGGTGCCCTCGGGAAGTGGAGATATTTGAGATGTATAAATATCTTGAAGTCTCTACTTCTTTTGTAGGGTCTGATGGTTTAGTGGGTTAAAGAGTACTAGTTATGGCAGCTACTGGAAGGTAGTTGTCCTTTCTGGGTTCGAGTCCCACTGGTGGGTGTTGTCCAAAGATTGTTAATCTTCACTTGTGGTTTATGCAAGTATAGGCTCATAGCATGGACACGAGTTCTCTCACATTGACAGTGGCTTGATGAAAAACGCAGACTAACCTCACACTTATCTGGTGCCCTCGGGAAGTGGAGATATTTGAGATGTATATATATCTCGAAGTCTCTACTTCTTTTGTAGGGTCTGATGGTGTAGTGGGTTAAAGCGTACTAGTTATGGCAGCTACTGGACGGTAGTTGTGCTTTCTGGGTTCGAGTCCCACTGGTGGGTGTTGTCTAAGATTGTTAATCTTCACTTGTGGTTTATGCAAGTATAGGCTTATAGCATGGACACGAGTTCTCTCACATTGCCAGTGGCTTGATGAAAAACGCAGACTAACCTCACACTTATCTGGTGCCCTCGGGAAGTGGAGATATTTGAGATGTATATATACCTCGAAATCTCTACTTCTTTTGTAGGGTCTGATAGTGTAGTGGGTTAAAGCGTACTAGTTATGGCAGCTACTGGAAGGTAGTTGTGCTTACTGGGTTCGAGTCCCACTGGTGGGTGTTGTCCAAACATTGTTAATCTTCACTTGTGGTTTATGCAAGTATAGGCTTATAGCATGGACACGAGTTCTCTCACATTGACAGTGGCTTGATGAAAAACGCAGACTAACCTCACACTTATCTGGTGCCCTCGGGAAGTGGAGATATTTGAGATGTATAAATATCTTGAAGTCTCTACTTCTTTTGTAGGGTCTGATGGTTTAGTGGGTTAAAGAGTACTAGTTATGGCAGCTACTGGAAGGTAGTTGTCCTTTCTGGGTTCGAGTCCCACTGGTGGGTGTTGTCCAAAGATTGTTAATCTTCACTTGTGGTTTATGCAAGTATAGGCTCATAGCATGGACACGAGTTCTCTCACATTGACAGTGGCTTGATGAAAAATGCAGACTAACCTCACACTTATCTGGTGCCCTCGGGATGTGGAGATATTTGAGATGTATATATATCTCGAAGTCTCTACTTCTTTTGTAGGGTCTGATGGTGTAGTGGGTTAAAGCGTACTAGTTATGGCAGCTACTGGAAGGTAGTTGTGCTTTCTGGGTTCGAGTCCCACTGGTGGGTGTTGTCCAAAGATTGTTAATCTTCACTTGTGGTTTATGCAAGTATAGGCTTATAGCATGGACACGAGTTCTCTCACATTAACAGTGGCTTGATGAAAAACGCAGACTAACCTCACACTTATCTGGTGCCCTCGGGAAGTGGAGATATTTGAGATGTATAAATATCTTGAAGTCTCTACTTCTTTTGTAGGGTCTGATGGTTTAGTGGGTTAAAGCAGTACTAGTTATGGCAGCTACTGGAAGGTAGTTGTCCTTTCTGGGTTCGAGTCCCACTGGTGGGTGTTGTCCAAAGATTGTTAATCTTCACTTGTGGTTTATGCAAGTATAGGCTCATAGCATGGACACGAGTTCTCTCACATTGACAGTGGCTTGATGAAAAACGCAGACTAACCTCACACTTATCTGGTGCCCTCGGGAAGTGGAGATATTTGAGATGTATATATATCTCGAAGTCTCTACTTCTTTTGTAGGGTCTGATGGTGTAGTGGGTTAAAGCGTACTAGTTATGGCAGCTACTGGACGGTAGTTGTGCTTTCTGGGTTCGAGTCCCACTGGTGGGTGTTGTCTAAGATTGTTAATCTTCACTTGTGGTTTATGCAAGTATAGGCTTATAGCATGGACACGAGTTCTCTCACATTGCCAGTGGCTTGATGAAAAACGCAGACTAACCTCACACTTATCTGGTGCCCTCGGGAAGTGGAGATATTTGAGATGTATATATACCTCGAAATCTCTACTTCTTTTGTAGGGTCTGATAGTGTAGTGGGTTAAAGCGTACTAGTTATGGCAGCTACTGGAAGGTAGTTGTGCTTTCTGGGTTCGAGTCCCACTGGTGGGTGTTGTCCAAACATTGTTAATCTTCACTTGTGGTTTATGCAAGTATAGGCTTATAGCATGGACACGAGTTCTCTCACATTGACAGTGGCTTGATGAAAAACGCAGACTAACCTCACACTTATCTGGTGCCCATCGGGAAGTGGAGATATTTGAGATGTATATATATCTCGAAGTCTCTACTTCTTTTGTAGGGTCTGATAGGTGTAGTGGGTTAAAGCGTACTAGTGTATGGCAGCTACTGGAAGGTAGTTGTGCTTTCTGGGTTCGAGTCCCACTGGTGGGTGTTGTCCAAAGATTGTTAATCTTCACTTGTGGTTTATGCAAGTATAGGCTTATAGCATGGACACGAGTTCTCTCACATTGACAGTGGCTTGATGAAAAACGCAGACTAACCTCACACTTATCTGGTGCCCTCGGGAAGTGGAGATATTTGAGATGTATATATATCTCGAAGTCTCTACTTCTTTTGTAGGGTCTGATGGTGTAGTGGGTTAAAGCGTACTAGTTATGGCAGCTACTGGAAGGTAGTTGTGCTTTCTGGGTTCGAGTCCCACTGGTGGGTGTTGTCCAAAGATTGTTAATCTTCACTTGTGGTTTATGCAAGTATAGGCTTATAGCATGGACACGAGTTCTCTCACATTGACAGTGGCTTGATGAAAAACGCAGACTAACCTCACACTTATCTGGTGCCCTCGGGAAGTGGAGATATTTGAGATGTATATATATCTCGAAGTCTCTACTTCTTTTGTAGGGTCTGATGGTGTAGTGGGTTAAAGCGTACTAGTTATGGCAGCTACTGGAAGGTAGTTGTGCTTTCTGGGTTCGAGTCCCACTGGTGGGTGTTGTCCAAAGATTGTTAATCTTCACTTGTGGTTTATGCAAGTATAGGCTTATAGCATGGACACGAGTTCTCTCACATTGACAGTGGCTTGATGAAAAACGCAGACTAACCTCACACTTATCTGGTGCCCTCGGGAAATGGAGATATTTGAGATGTATATATATCTCAAAGTCTCTACTTCTTTTGTAGGGTCTGATGGTGTAGTGGGTTAAAGCATACTATTTATGGCAGCTACTGGAAGGTAGTTGTGCTTTCTGGGTTCGAGTCCCACTGGTGGGTGTTGTCTAAAGATTGTTAATCTTCACTTGTGGTTTATGCAAGTATAGGCTTATAGCATGGACACAAGTTCTCTCACATTGACAGTGGCTTGATGAAAAACGCAGACTAACCTCACACTTATCTGGTGCCCTCGGGAAGTAAAGATATTTGAGATGTATATATATCTCGAAGTCTCTACTTCTTTTGTAGGGTCTGATGGTGTAGTGGGTTAAAGCGTACTAGTTATGGCAGCTACTGGACGGTAGTTGTGCTTTCTGGGTTCGAGTCCCACTGGTGGGTGTTGTCTAAGATTGTTAATCTTCACTTGTGGTTTATGCAAGTATAGGCTTATAGCATGGACACGAGTTCTCTCACATTGCCAGTGGCTTGATGAAAAACGCAGACTAACCTCACACTTATCTGGTGCCCTCGGGAAGTGGAGATATTTGAGATGTATATATACCTCGAAATCTCTACTTCTTTTGTAGGGTCTGATGGTGTAGTGGGTTAAAGCGTACTAGTTATGGCAGCTACTGGAAGGTAGTTGTGCTTTCTGGGTTCGAGTCCCACTGGTGGGTGTTGTCCAAAGATTGTTAATCTTCACTTGTGGTTTATGCAAGTATAGGCTTATAGCATGGACACGAGTTCTCTCACATTGACAGTGGCTTGATGAAAAACGCAGACTAACCTCACACTTATCTGGTGCCCTCGGGAAGTGGAGATATTTGAGATGTATATATATCTCGAAGTCTCTACTTCTTTTGTAGGGTCTGATGGTGTAGTGGGTTAAAGCGTACTAGTTATGGCAGCTACTGGAAGGTAGTTGTGCTTTCTGGGTTCGAGTCCTACTGGTGGGTGTTGTCCAAAGATTGTTAATCTTCACTTGTGGTTTATGCAAGTATAGGCTTATAGCATGGACACGAGTTCTCTCACATTGACAGTGGCTTGATGAAAAACGCAGACTAACCTCACACTTATCTGGTGCCCTCGGGAAGTGGAGACATTTGAGATGTATATATATCTAGAAGTCTCTACTTCTTTTGTAGGATCTGATGGTGTAGTGGGTTAAAGCGTACTAGTTATGGCAGCTACTGGAAGGTAGTTGTGCTTTCTGGGTTCGAGTCCCACTGGTGGGTGTTGTCCAAAGATTGTTAATCTTCACTTGTGGTTTATGCAAGTATAGGCTTATAGCATGGACACGAGTTCTCTCACATTGACAGTGGCTTGATGAAAAACGCAGACTAACCTCACACTTATCTGGTGCCCTCGGGAAGTGGAGATATTTGAGATGTATAATATCTTGAAGTCTCTACTTCTTTTGTAGGGTCTGATGGTTTAGTGGGTTAAAGAGTACTAGTTATGGCAGCTACTGGAAGGTAGTTGTCCTTTCTGGGTTCGAGTCCCACTGGTGGGTGTTGTCCAAAGATTGTTAATCTTCACTTGTGGTTTATGCAAGTATAGGCTCATAGCATGGACACGAGTTCTCTCACATTGACAGTGGCTTGATGAAAAACTGCAGACTAACCTCACACTTATCTGGTGCCCTCGGGAATGTGGAGATATTTGAGATGTATATATATCTCGAAGTCTCTACTTCTTTTGTAGGGTCTGATGGTGTAGTGGGTTAAAGCGTACTAGTTATGGCAGCTACTGGAAGGTAGTTGTGCTTTCTGGGTTCGAGTCCCACTGGTGGGTGTTGTCCAAAGATTGTTAATCTTCACTTGTGGTTTATGCAAGTATAGGCTTATAGCATGGACACGAGTTCTCTCACATTAACAGTGGCTTGATGAAAAACGCAGACTAACCTCACACTTATCTGGTGCCCTCGGGAAGTGGAGATATTTGAGATGTATAAATATCTTGAAGTCTCTACTTCTTTTGTAGGGTCTGATGGTTTAGTGGGTTAAAGAGTACTAGTTATGGCAGCTACTGGAAGGTAGTTGTGCCTTTCTGGGTTCGAGTCCCACTGGTGGGTGTTGTCCAAAGATTGTTAATCTTCACTTGTGGTTTATGCAAGTATAGGCTTCATAGCATGGACACGAGTTCTCTCACATTGACAGTGGCTTGATGAAAAACGCAGACTAACCTCACACTTATCTGGTGCCCTCGGGAAGTGGAGATATTTGAGATGTATATATATCTCGAAGTCTCTACTTCTTTTGTAGGGTCTGATGGTGTAGTGGGTTAAAGCGTACTAGTTATGGCAGCTACTGGACGGTAGTTGTGCTTTCTGGGTTCGAGTCCCACTGGTGGGTGTTGTCTAAGATTGTTAATCTTCACTTGTGGTTTATGCAAGTATAGGCTTATAGCATGGACACGAGTTCTCTCACATTGCCAGTGGCTTGATGAAAAACGCAGACTAACCTCACACTTATCTGGTGCCCTCGGGAAGTGGAGATATTTGAGATGTATATATACCTCGAAAGTCTCTACTTCTTTTGTAGGGTCTGATAGTGTAGTGGGTTAAAGCGTACTAGTTATGGCAGCTACTGGAAGGTAGTTGTGCTTTCTGGGTTCGAGTCCCACTGGTGGGTGTTGTCCAAAGATTGTTAATCTTCACTTGTGGTTTATGCAAGTATAGGCTTATAGCATGGACACGAGTTCTCTCACATTGACAGTGGCTTGATGAAAAACGCAGACTAACCTCACACTTATCTGGTGCCCTCGGGAAGTGGAGATATTTGAGATGTATAAATATCTTGAAGTCTCTACTTCTTTTGTAGGGTCTGATGGTTTAGTGGGTTAAAGAGTACTAGTTATGGCAGCTACTGGAAGGTAGTTGTCCTTTCTGGGTTCGAGTCCCACTGGTGGGTGTTGTCCAAAGATTGTTAATCTTCACTTGTGGTTTATGCAAGTATAGGCTCATAGCATGGACACGAGTTCTCTCACATTGACAGTGGCTTGATGAAAAATGCAGACTAACCTCACACTTATCTGGTGCCCTCGGGAATGTGGAGATATTTGAGATGTATATATATCTCGAAGTCTCTACTTCTTTTGTAGGGTCTGATGGTGTAGTGGGTTAAAGCGTACTAGTTATGGCAGCTACTGGAAGGTAGTTGTGCTTTCTGGGTTCGAGTCCCACTGGTGGGTGTTGTCCAAAGATTGTTAATCTTCACTTGTGGTTTATGCAAGTATAGGCTTATAGCATGGACACGAGTTCTCTCACATTAACAGTGGCTTGATGAAAAACGCAGACTAACCTCACACTTATCTGGTGCCCTCGGGAAGTGGAGATATTTGAGATGTATAAATATCTTGAAGTCTCTACTTCTTTTGTAGGGTCTGATGGTTTAGTGGGTTAAAGCAGTACTAGTTATGGCAGCTACTGGAAGGTAGTTGTCCTTTCTGGGTTCGAGTCCCACTGGTGGGTGTTGTCCAAAGATTGTTAATCTTCACTTGTGGTTTATGCAAGTATAGGCTCATAGCATGGACACGAGTTCTCTCACATTGACAGTGGCTTGATGAAAAACGCAGACTAACCTCACACTTATCTGGTGCCCTCGGGAAGTGGAGATATTTGAGATGTATATATATCTCGAAGTCTCTACTTCTTTTGTAGGGTCTGATGGTGTAGTGGGTTAAAGCGTACTAGTTATGGCAGCTACTGGACGGTAGTTGTGCTTTCTGGGTTCGAGTCCCACTGGTGGGTGTTGTCTAAGATTGTTAATCTTCACTTGTGGTTTATGCAAGTATAGGCTTATAGCATGGACACGAGTTCTCTCACATTGCCAGTGGCTTGATGAAAAACGCAGACTAACCTCACACTTATCTGGTGCCCTCGGGAAGTGGAGATATTTGAGATGTATATATACCTCGAAATCTCTACTTCTTTTGTAGGGTCTGATAGTGTAGTGGGTTAAAGCGTACTAGTTATGGCAGCTACTGGAAGGTAGTTGTGCTTTCTGGGTTCGAGTCCCACTGGTGGGTGTTGTCCAAACATTGTTAATCTTCACTTGTGGTTTATGCAAGTATAGGCTTATAGCATGGACACGATTTCTCTCACATTGACAGTGGCTTGATGAAAAACGCAGACTAACCTCACACTTATCTGGTGCCCACGGGAAGTGGAGATATTTGAGATGTATATATATCTCGAAGTCTCTACTTCTTTTGTAGGGTCTGATGGTGTAGTGGGTTAAAGCGTACTAGTGTATGGCAGCTACTGGAAGGTAGTTGTGCTTTCTGGGTTCGAGTCCCACTGGTGGGTGTTGTCCAAAGATTGTTAATCTTCACTTGTGGTTTATGCAAGTATAGGCTTATAGCATGGACACGAGTTCTCTCACATTGACAGTGGCTTGATGAAAAACGCAGACTAACCTCACACTTATCTGGTGCCCTCGGGAAGTGGAGATATTTGAGATGTATATATATCTCGAAGTCTCTACTTCTTTTGTAGGGTCTGATGGTGTAGTGGGTTAAAGCGTACTAGTTATGGCAGCTACTGGAAGGTAGTTGTGCTTTCTGGGTTCGAGTCCCACTGGTGGGTGTTGTCCAAAGATTGTTAATCTTCACTTGTGGTTTATGCAAGTATAGGCTTATAGCATGGACACGAGTTCTCTCACATTCACAGTGGCTTGATGAAAAACGCAGACTAACCTCACACTTATCTGGTGCCCTCGGGAAGTGGAGATATTTGAGATGTATATATATCTCGAAGTCTCTACTTCTTTTGTAGGGTCTGATGGTGTAGTGGGTTAAAGCGTACTAGTTATGGCAGCTACTGGAAGGTAGTTGTGCTTTCTGGGTTCGAGTCCCACTGGTGGGTGTTGTCCAAAGATTGTTAATCTTCACTTGTGGTTTATGCAAGTATAGGCTTATAGCATGGACACGAGTTCTCTCACATTGACAGTGGCTTGATGAAAAACGCAGACTAACCTCACACTTATCTGGTGCCCTCGGGAAGTGGAGATATTTGAGATGTATATATATCTCGAAGTCTCTACTTCTTTTGTAGGGTCTGATGGTGTAGTGGGTTAAAGCAGTACTAGTTATGGCAGCTACTGGAAGGTAGTTGTGCTTTCTGGGTTCGAGTCCCACTGGTGGGTGTTGTCTAAAGATTGTTAATCTTCACTTGTGGTTTATGCAAGTATAGGCTTATAGCATGGACACGAGTTCTCTCACATTGACAGTGGCTTGATGAAAAACGCAGACTAACCTCACACTTATCTGGTGCCCTCGGGAAGTGAAGATATTTGAGATGTATATATATCTCGAAGTCTCTACTTCTTTTGTAGGGTCTGATGGTGTAGTGGGTTAAAGCGTACTAGTTATGGCAGCTACTGGACGGTAGTTGTGCTTTCTGGGTTCGAGTCCCACTGGTGGGTGTTGTCTAAGATTGTTAATCTTCACTTGTGGTTTATGCAAGTATAGGCTTATAGCATGGACACGAGTTCTCTCACATTGCCAGTGGCTTGATGAAAAACGCAGACTAACCTCACACTTATCTGGTGCCCTCGGGAAGTGGAGATATTTGAGATGTATATATACCTCGAAATCTCTACTTCTTTTGTAGGGTCTGATGGTGTAGTGGGTTAAAGCGTACTAGTTATGGCAGCTACTGGAAGGTAGTTGTGCTTTCTGGGTTCGAGTCCCACTGGTGGGTGTTGTCCAAAGATTGTTAATCTTCACTTGTGGTTTATGCAAGTATAGGCTTATAGCATGGACACGAGTTCTCTCACATTGACAGTGGCTTGATGAAAAACGCAGACTAACCTCACACTTATCTGGTGCCCTCGGGAAGTGGAGATATTTGAGATGTATATATATCTCGAAGTCTCTACTTCTTTTGTAGGGTCTGATGGTGTAGTGGGTTAAAGCGTACTAGTTATGGCAGCTACTGGACGGTAGTTGTGCTTTCTGGGTTCGAGTCCCACTGGTGGGTGTTGTCCTAAGATTGTTAATCTTCACTTGTGGTTTATGCAAGTATAGGCTTATAGCATGGACACGAGTTCTCTCACATTGACAGTGGCTTGATGAAAAACGCAGACTAACCTCACACTTATCTGGTGCCCTCGGGAAGTGGAGATATTTGAGATGTATATATATCTCGAAGTCTCTACTTCTTTTGTAGGGTCTGATGGTGTAGTGGGTTAAAGCGTACTAGTTATGGCAGCTACTGGAAGGTAGTTGTGCTTTCTGGGTTCGAGTCCCACTGGTGGGTGTTGTCCAAAGATTGTTAATCTTCACTTGTGGTTTATGCAAGTATAGGCTTATAGCATGGACACGAGTTCTCTCACATTGACAGTGGCTTGATGAAAAACGCAGACTAACCTCACACTTATCTGGTGCCCTCGGGAAGTGGAGATATTTGAGATGTATATATATCTCGAAGTCTCTACTTCTTTTGTAGGGTCTGATGGTGTAGTGGGTTAAAGCGTACTAGTTATGGCAGCTACTGGAAGGTAGTTGTGCTTTCTGGGTTCGAGTCCCACTGGTGGGTGTTGTCCAAAGATTGTTAATCTTCACTTGTGGTTTATGCAAGTATAGGCTTATAGCATGGACACGAGTTCTCTCACATTGCACAGTGGCTTGATGAAAAACGCAGACTAACCTCACACTTATCTGGTGCCCTCGGGAAGTGGAGATATTTGAGATGTATATATATCTCGAAGTCTCTACTTCTTTTGTAGGGTCTGATGGTGTAGTGGGTTAAAGCGTACTAGTTATGGCAGCTACTGGAAGGTAGTTGTGCTTTCTGGGTTCGAGTCCCACTGGTGGGTGTTGTCCAAAGATTGTTAATCTTCACTTGTGGTTTATGCAAGTATAGGCTTATAGCATGGACACGAGTTCTCTCACATTGACAGTGGCTTGATGAAAAACGCAGACTAACCTCACACTTATCTGGTGCCCTCGGGAAGTGGAGATATTTGAGATGTATATATATCTCGAAGTCTCTACTTCTTTTGTAGGGTCTGATGGTGTAGTGGGTTAAAGCGTACTAGTTATGGCAGCTACTGGAAGGTAGTTGTGCTTTCTGGGTTCGAGTCCCACTGGTGGGTGTTGTCCAAAGATTGTTAATCTTCACTTGTGGTTTATGCAAGTATAGGCTTATAGCATGGACACGAGTTCTCTCACATTGACAGTGGCTTGATGAAAAACGCAGACTAACCTCACACTTATCTGGTGCCCTCGGGAAGTGGAGATATTTGAGATGTATAAATATCTTGAAGTCTCTACTTCTTTTGTAGGGTCTGATGGTTTAGTGGGTTAAAGAGTACTAGTTATGGCAGCTACTGGAAGGTAGTTGTCCTTTCTGGGTTCGAGTCCCACTGGTGGGTGTTGTCCAAAGATTGTTAATCTTCACTTGTGGTTTATGCAAGTATAGGCTCATAGCATGGACACGAGTTCTCTCACATTGACAGTGGCTTGATGAAAAACGCAGACTAACCTCACACTTATCTGGTGCCCTCGGGAAGTGGAGATATTTGAGATGTATATATATCTCGAAGTCTCTACTTCTTTTGTAGGGTCTGATGGTGTAGTGGGTTAAAGCGTACTAGTTATGGCAGCTACTGGAAGGTAGTTGTGCTTTCTGGGTTCGAGTCCCACTGGTGGGTGTTGTCTAAGATTGTTAATCTTCACTTGTGGTTTATGCAAGTATAGGCTTATAGCATGGACACGAGTTCTCTCACATTGACAGTGGCTTGATGAAAAACGCAGACTAACCTCACACTTATCTGGTGCCCTCGGGAAGTGGAGATATTTGAGATGTATATATATCTCGAAGTCTCTACTTCTTTTGTAGGGTCTGATGGTGTAGTGGGTTAAAGCGTACTAGTTATGGCAGCTACTGGAAGGTAGTTGTGCTTTCTGGGTTCGAGTCCCACTGGTGGGTGTTGTCCAAAGATTGTTAATCTTCACTTGTGGTTTATGCAAGTATAGGCTTATAGCATGGACACGAGTTCTCTCACATTGACAGTGGCTTGATGAAAAACGCAGACTAACCTCACACTTATCTGGTGCCCTCGGGAAGTGGAGATATTTGAGATGTATATATATCTCGAAGTCTCTACTTCTTTTGTAGGGTCTGATGGTGTAGTGGGTTAAAGCGTACTAGTTATGGCAGCTACTGGAAGGTAGTTGTGCTTTCTGGGTTCGAGTCCCACTGGTGGGTGTTGTCCAAAGATTGTTAATCTTCACTTGTGGTTTATGCAAGTATAGGCTTATAGCATGGACACGAGTTCTCTCACATTGACAGTGGCTTGATGAAAAACGCAGACTAACCTCACACTTATCTGGTGCCCTCGGGAAGTGGAGATATTTGAGATGTATATATATCTCGAAGTCTCTACTTCTTTTGTAGGGTCTGATGGTGTAGTGGGTTAAAGCGTACTAGTTATGGCAGCTACTGGAAGGTAGTTGTGCTTTCTGGGTTCGAGTCCCACTGGTGGGTGTTGTCCAAAGATTGTTAATCTTCACTTGTGGTTTATGCAAGTATAGGCTTATAGCATGGACACGAGTTCTCTCACATTGACAGTGGCTTGATGAAAAACGCAGACTAACCTCACACTTATCTGGTGCCCTCGGGAAGTGGAGATATTTGAGATGTATATATATCTCGAAGTCTCTACTTCTTTTGTAGGGTCTGATGGTGTAGTGGGTTAAAGCGTACTAGTTATGGCAGCTACTGGAAGGTAGTTGTGCTTTCTGGGTTCGAGTCCCACTGGTGGGTGTTGTCCAAAGATTGTTAATCTTCACTTGTGGTTTATGCAAGTATAGGCTTATAGCATGGACACGAGTTCTCTCACATTGACAGTGGCTTGATGAAAAACGCAGACTAACCTCACACTTATCTGGTGCCCTCGGGAAGTAGGAGATATTTGAGATGTATATATATCTCGAAGTCTCTACTTCTTTTGTAGGGTCTGATGGTGTAGTGGGTTAAAGCGTACTAGTTATGGCAGCTACTGGAAGGTAGTTGTGCTTTCTGGGTTCGAGTCCCACTGGTGGGTGTTGTCCAAAGATTGTTAATCTTCACTTGTGGTTTATGCAAGTATAGGCTTATAGCATGGACACGAGTTCTCTCACATTGACAGTGGCTTGATGAAAAACGCAGACTAACCTCACACTTATCTGGTGCCCTCGGGAAGTGGAGATATTTGAGATGTATATATATCTCGAAGTCTCTACTTCTTTTGTAGGGTCTGATGGTGTAGTGGGTTAAAGCGTACTAGTTATGGCAGCTACTGGAAGGTAGTTGTGCTTTCTGGGTTCGAGTCCCACTGGTGGGTGTTGTCCAAAGATTGTTAATCTTCACTTGTGGTTTATGCAAGTATAGGCTTATAGCATGGACACGAGTTCTCTCACATTGACAGTGGCTTGATGAAAAACGCAGACTAACCTCACACTTATCTGGTGCCCTCGGGAAGTGGAGATATTTGAGATGTATATATATCTCGAAGTCTCTACTTCTTTTGTAGGGTCTGATGGTGTAGTGGGTTAAAGCGTACTAGTTATGGCAGCTACTGGAAGGTAGTTGTGCTTTCTGGGTTCGAGTCCCACTGGTGGGTGTTGTCCAAAGATTGTTAATCTTCACTTGTGGTTTATGCAAGTATAGGCTTATAGCATGGACACGAGTTCTCTCACATTGACAGTGGCTTGATGAAAAACGCAGACTAACCTCACACTTATCTGGTGCCCTCGGGAAGTGGAGATATTTGAGATGTATATATATCTCGAAGTCTCTACTTCTTTTGTAGGGTCTGATGGTGTAGTGGGTTAAAGCGTACTAGTTATGGCAGCTACTGGAAGGTAGTTGTGCTTTCTGGGTTCGAGTCCCACTGGTGGGTGTTGTCCAAAGATTGTTAATCTTCACTTGTGGTTTATGCAAGTATAGGCTTATAGCATGGACACGAGTTCTCTCACATTGACAGTGGCTTGATGAAAAACGCAGACTAACCTCACACTTATCTGGTGCCCTCGGGAAGTGGAGATATTTGAGATGTATATATATCTCGAAGTCTCTACTTCTTTTGTAGGGTCTGATGGTGTAGTGGGTTAAAGCGTACTAGTTATGGCAGCTACTGGAAGGTAGTTGTGCTTTCTGGGTTCGAGTCCCACTGGTGGGTGTTGTCCAAAGATTGTTAATCTTCACTTGTGGTTTATGCAAGTATAGGCTTATAGCATGGACACGAGTTCTCTCACATTGACAGTGGCTTGATGAAAAACGCAGACTAACCTCACACTTATCTGGTGCCCTCGGGAAGTGGAGATATTTGAGATGTATATATATCTCGAAGTCTCTACTTCTTTTGTAGGGTCTGATGGTGTAGTGGGTTAAAGCGTACTAGTTATGGCAGCTACTGGAAGGTAGTTGTGCTTTCTGGGTTCGAGTCCCACTGGTGGGTGTTGTCTAAAGATTGTTAATCTTCACTTGTGGTTTATGCAAGTATAGGCTTATAGCATGGACACGAGTTCTCTCACATTGACAGTGGCTTGATGAAAAACGCAGACTAACCTCACACTTATCTGGTGCCCTCGGGAAGTGGAGATATTTGAGATGTATATATATCTCGAAGTCTCTACTTCTTTTGTAGGGTCTGATGGTGTAGTGGGTTAAAGCGTACTAGTTATGGCAGCTACTGGAAGGTAGTTGTGCTTTCTGGGTTCGAGTCCCACTGGTGGGTGTTGTCCAAAGATTGTTAATCTTCACTTGTGGTTTATGCAAGTATAGGCTTATAGCATGGACACGAGTTCTCTCACATTGACAGTGGCTTGATGAAAAACGCAGACTAACCTCACACTTATCTGGTGCCCTCGGGAAGTGGAGATATTTGAGATGTATATATATCTCGAAGTCTCTACTTCTTTTGTAGGGTCTGATGGTGTAGTGGGTTAAAGCGTACTAGTTATGGCAGCTACTGGAAGGTAGTTGTGCTTTCTGGGTTCGAGTCCCACTGGTGGGTGTTGTCCAAAGATTGTTAATCTTCACTTGTGGTTTATGCAAGTATAGGCTTATAGCATGGACACGAGTTCTCTCACATTGACAGTGGCTTGATGAAAAACGCAGACTAACCTCACACTTATCTGGTGCCCTCGGGAAGTGGAGATATTTGAGATGTATATATATCTCGAAGTCTCTACTTCTTTTGTAGGGTCTGATGGTGTAGTGGGTTAAAGCGTACTAGTTATGGCAGCTACTGGAAGGTAGTTGTGCTTTCTGGGTTCGAGTCCCACTGGTGGGTGTTGTCCAAAGATTGTTAATCTTCACTTGTGGTTTATGCAAGTATAGGCTTATAGCATGGACACGAGTTCTCTCACATTGACAGTGGCTTGATGAAAAACGCAGACTAACCTCACACTTATCTGGTGCCCTCGGGAAGTGGAGATATTTGAGATGTATATATATCTCGAAGTCTCTACTTCTTTTGTAGGGTCTGATGGTGTAGTGGGTTAAAGCGTACTAGTTATGGCAGCTACTGGAAGGTAGTTGTGCTTTCTGGGTTCGAGTCCCACTGGTGGGTGTTGTCCAAAGATTGTTAATCTTCACTTGTGGTTTATGCAAGTATAGGCTTATAGCATGGACACGAGTTCTCTCACATTGACAGTGGCTTGATGAAAAACGCAGACTAACCTCACACTTATCTGGTGCCCTCGGGAAGTGGAGATATTTGAGATGTATATATATCTCGAAGTCTCTACTTCTTTTGTAGGGTCTGATGGTGTAGTGGGTTAAAGCGTACTAGTTATGGCAGCTACTGGAAGGTAGTTGTGCTTTCTGGGTTCGAGTCCCACTGGTGGGTGTTGTCCTAAAGATTGTTAATCTTCACTTGTGGTTTATGCAAGTATAGGCTTATAGCATGGACACGAGTTCTCTCACATTGACAGTGGCTTGATGAAAAACGCAGACTAACCTCACACTTATCTGGTGCCCTCGGGAAGTGGAGATATTTGAGATGTATATATATCTCGAAGTCTCTACTTCTTTTGTAGGGTCTGATGGTGTAGTGGGTTAAAGCGTACTAGTTATGGCAGCTACTGGAAGGTAGTTGTGCTTTCTGGGTTCGAGTCCCACTGGTGGGTGTTGTCCAAAGATTGTTAATCTTCACTTGTGGTTTATGCAAGTATAGGCTTATAGCATGGACACGAGTTCTCTCACATTGACAGTGGCTTGATGAAAAACGCAGACTAACCTCACACTTATCTGGTGCCCTCGGGAAGTGGAGATATTTGAGATGTATATATATCTCGAAGTCTCTACTTCTTTTGTAGGGTCTGATGGTGTAGTGGGTTAAAGCGTACTAGTTATGGCAGCTACTGGAAGGTAGTTGTGCTTTCTGGGTTCGAGTCCCACTGGTGGGTGTTGTCCAAAGATTGTTAATCTTCACTTGTGGTTTATGCAAGTATAGGCTTATAGCATGGACACGAGTTCTCTCACATTGACAGTGGCTTGATGAAAAACGCAGACTAACCTCACACTTATCTGGTGCCCTCGGGAAGTGGAGATATTTGAGATGTATATATATCTCGAAGTCTCTACTTCTTTTGTAGGGTCTGATGGTGTAGTGGGTTAAAGCGTACTAGTTATGGCAGCTACTGGAAGGTAGTTGTGCTTTCTGGGTTCGAGTCCCACTGGTGGGTGTTGTCCTAAAGATTGTTAATCTTCACTTGTGGTTTATGCAAGTATAGGCTTATAGCATGGACACGAGTTCTCTCACATTGACAGTGGCTTGATGAAAAACGCAGACTAACCTCACACTTATCTGGTGCCCTCGGGAAGTGAAGATATTTGAGATGTATATATATCTCGAAGTCTCTACTTCTTTTGTAGGGTCTGATGGTGTAGTGGGTTAAAGCGTACTAGTTATGGCAGCTACTGGAAGGTAGTTGTGCTTTCTGGGTTCGAGTCCCACTGGTGGGTGTTGTCCTAAGATTGTTAATCTTCACTTGTGGTTTATGCAAGTATAGGCTTATAGCATGGACACGAGTTCTCTCACATTGACAGTGGCTTGATGAAAAACGCAGACTAACCTCACACTTATCTGGTGCCCTCGGGAAGTGGAGATATTTGAGATGTATATATATCTCGAAGTCTCTACTTCTTTTGTAGGGTCTGATGGTGTAGTGGGTTAAAGCGTACTAGTTATGGCAGCTACTGGAAGGTAGTTGTGCTTTCTGGGTTCGAGTCCCACTGGTGGGTGTTGTCCAAAGATTGTTAATCTTCACTTGTGGTTTATGCAAGTATAGGCTTATAGCATGGACACGAGTTCTCTCACATTGACAGTGGCTTGATGAAAAACGCAGACTAACCTCACACTTATCTGGTGCCCTCGGGAAGTGGAGATATTTGAGATGTATATATATCTCGAAGTCTCTACTTCTTTTGTAGGGTCTGATGGTGTAGTGGGTTAAAGCGTACTAGTTATGGCAGCTACTGGAAGGTAGTTGTGCTTTCTGGGTTCGAGTCCCACTGGTGGGTGTTGTCTAAGATTGTTAATCTTCACTTGTGGTTTATGCAAGTATAGGCTTATAGCATGGACACGAGTTCTCTCACATTGACAGTGGCTTGATGAAAAACGCAGACTAACCTCACACTTATCTGGTGCCCTCGGGAAGTGGAGATATTTGAGATGTATATATATCTCGAAGTCTCTACTTCTTTTGTAGGGTCTGATGGTGTAGTGGGTTAAAGCGTACTAGTTATGGCAGCTACTGGAAGGTAGTTGTGCTTTCTGGGTTCGAGTCCCACTGGTGGGTGTTGTCCAAAGATTGTTAATCTTCACTTGTGGTTTATGCAAGTATAGGCTTATAGCATGGACACGAGTTCTCTCACATTGACAGTGGCTTGATGAAAAACGCAGACTAACCTCACACTTATCTGGTGCCCTCGGGAAGTGGAGATATTTGAGATGTATATATATCTCGAAGTCTCTACTTCTTTTGTAGGGTCTGATGGTGTAGTGGGTTAAAGCGTACTAGTTATGGCAGCTACTGGAAGGTAGTTGTGCTTTCTGGGTTCGAGTCCCACTGGTGGGTGTTGTCCAAAGATTGTTAATCTTCACTTGTGGTTTATGCAAGTATAGGCTTATAGCATGGACACGAGTTCTCTCACATTGACAGTGGCTTGATGAAAAACGCAGACTAACCTCACACTTATCTGGTGCCCTCGGGAAGTAGAGATATTTGAGATGTATATATATCTCGAAGTCTCTACTTCTTTTGTAGGGTCTGATGGTGTAGTGGGTTAAAGCGTACTAGTTATGGCAGCTACTGGAAGGTAGTTGTGCTTTCTGGGTTCGAGTCCCTACTGGTGGGTGTTGTCTAAAGATTGTTAATCTTCACTTGTGGTTTATGCAAGTATAGGCTTATAGCATGGACACGAGTTCTCTCACATTGACAGTGGCTTGATGAAAAACGCAGACTAACCTCACACTTATCTGGTGCCCTCGGGAAGTGGAGATATTTGAGATGTATAAATATCTTGAAGTCTCTACTTCTTTTGTAGGGTCTGATGGTTTAGTGGGTTAAAGAGTACTAGTTATGGCAGCTACTGGAAGGTAGTTGTGCTTTCTGGGTTCGAGTCCCACTGGTGGGTGTTGTCTAAAGATTGTTAATCTTCACTTGTGGTTTATGCAAGTATAGGCTTATAGCATGGACACGAGTTCTCTCACATTGACAGTGGCTTGATGAAAAACGCAGACTAACCTCACACTTATCTGGTGCCCTCGGGAAGTAAAGATATTTGAGATGTATATATATCTCGAAGTCTCTACTTCTTTTGTAGGGTCTGATGGTGTAGTGGGTTAAAGCGTACTAGTTATGGCAGCTACTGGACGGCAGTTGTGCTTTCTGGGTTCGAGTCCCACTGGTGGGTGTTGTCTAAGATTGTTAATCTTCACTTGTGGTTTATGGAAGTATAGGCTTATAGCATGGACACGAGTTCTCTCACATTGCCAGTGGCTTGATGAAAAACGCAGACTAACCTCACACTTATCTGGTGCCCTCGGGAAGTGGAGATATTTGAGATGTATATATACCTCGAGATCTCTATTTCTTTTGTAGGGTCTGATGGTGTAGTGGGTTAAAGCGTACTAGTTATGGCAGCTACTGGAAGGTAGTTGTGCTTTCTGGGTTCGAGTCCCACTGGTGGGTGTTGTCCAAAGATTGTTAATCTTCACTTGTGGTTTATGCAAGTATAGGCTTATAGCATGGACACGAGTTCTCTCACATTGACAGTGGCTTGATGAAAAACGCAGACTAACCTCACACTTATCTGGTGCCCTCGGGAAGTGGAGATATTTGAGATGTATATATATCTCGAAGTCTCTACTTCTTTTGTAGGGTCTGATGGTGTAGTGGGTTAAAGCGTACTAGTTATGGCAGCTACTGGACGGTAGTTGTGCTTTCTGGGTTCGAGTCCCACTGGTGGGTGTTGTCTAAGATTGTTAATCTTCACTTGTGGTTTATGCAAGTATAGGCTTATAGCATGGACACGAGTTCTCTCACATTGCCAGTGGCTTGATGAAAAACGCAGACTAACCTCACACTTATCTGGTGCCCTCGGGAAGTGGAGATATTTGAGATGTATATATACCTCGAAATCTCTACTTCTTTTGTAGGGTCTGATAGTGTAGTGGGTTAAAGCGTACTAGTTATGGCAGCTACTGGAAGGTAGTTGTGCTTTCTGGGTTCGAGTCCCACTGGTGGGTGTTGTCCAAAGATTGTTAATCTTCACTTGTGGTTTATGCAAGTATAGGCTTATAGCATGGACTCGAGTTCTCTCACATTGACAGTGGCTTGATGAAAAACGCAGACTAACCTCACACTTATCTGGTGCCCTCGGGAAGTGGAGATATTTGAGATGTATATATATCTCGAAGTCTCTACTTCTTTTGTAGTGTCTGATGGTGTAGTGGGTTAAAGCGTACTAGTTATGGCAGCTACTGGAAGGTAGTTGTGCTTTCTGGGTTCGAGTCCCACTGGTGGGTGTTGTTCAAAGATTGTTAATCTTCACTTGTGGTTTATGCAAGTATAGGCTTATAGCATGGACACGAGTTCTCTCACATTGAAAGTGGCTTGATGAAAAACGCAGACCAACCTCACACTTATCTGGTGCCCTCGGGAAGTAGAGATATTTGAGATGTATATATATCTCGAAGTCTCTACTTCTTTTGTAGGGTCTGATGGTGTAGTGGGTTAAAGCGTACTAGTTATGGCAGCTACTGGAAGGTAGTTGTGCTTTCTGGGTTCGAGTCCTACTGGTGGGTGTTGTCTAAAGATTGTTAATCTTCACTTGTGGTTTATGCAAGTATAGGCTTATAGCATGGACACGAGTTCTCTCACATTGACAGTGGCTTGATGAAAAACGCAGACTAACCTCACACTTATCTGGTGCCCTCGGGAAGTGGAGATATTTGAGATTTATAAATATCTTGAAGTCTCTACTTCTTTTGTAGGGTCTGATGGTTTAGTGGGTTAAAGAGTACTAGTTATGGCAGCTACTGGAAGGTAGTTGTGCTTTCTGGGTTCGAGTCCCACTGGTGGGTGTTGTCTAAAGATTGTTAATCTTCACTTGTGGTTTATGCAAGTATAGGCTTATAGCATGGACACGAGTTCTCTCACATTGACAGTGGCTTGATGAAAAACGCAGACTAACCTCACACTTATCTGGTGCCCTCGGGAAGTAAAGATATTTGAGATGTATATATATCTCGAAGTCTCTACTTCTTTTGTAGGGTCTGATGGTGTAGTGGGTTAAAGCGTACTAGTTATGGCAGCTACTGGACGGCAGTTGTGCTTTCTGGGTTCGAGTCCCACTGGTGGGTGTTGTCTAAGATTGTTAATCTTCACTTGTGGTTTATGCAAGTATAGGCTTATAGCATGGACACGAGTTCTCTCACATTGCCAGTGGCTTGATGAAAAACGCAGACTAACCTCACACTTATCTGGTGCCCTCGGGAAGTGGAGATATTTGAGATGTATATATACCTCGAAATCTCTACTTCTTATGTAGGGTCTGATGATGTAGTGGGTTAAAGCGTACTAGTTATGGCAGCTACTGGAAGGTAGTTGTGCTTTCTGGGTTCGAGTCCCACTGGTGGGTGTTGTCCAAAGATTGTTAATCTTCACTTGTGGTTTATGCAAGTATAGGCTTATAGCATGGACACGAGTTCTCTCACATTGACAGTGGCTTGATGAAAAACGCAGACTAACCTCACACTTATCTGGTGCCCTCGGGAAGTGGAGATATTTGAGATGTATATATATCTCGAAGTCTCTACTTCTTTTGTAGGGTCTGATGGTGTAGTGGGTTAAAGCGTACTAGTTATGGCAGCTACTGGACGGTAGTTGTGCTTTCTGGGTTCGAGTCCCACTGGTGGGTGTTGTCTAAGATTGTTAATCTTCACTTGTGATTTATGGAAGTATAGGCTTATAGCATGGACACGAGTTCTCTCACATTGCCAGTGGCTTGATGAAAAACACAGACTAACCTCACACTTATCTGGTGCCCTCGGGAAGTGGAGATATTTGAGATGTATATATACCTCGAAATCTCTACTTCTTTTGTAGGGTCTGATGGTGTAGTGGGTTAAAGCGTACTAGTTATGGCAGCTACTGGAAGGTAGTTGTGCTTTCTGGGTTCGAGTCCCACTGGTGGGTGTTGTCCAAAGATTGTTAATCTTCACTTGTGGTTTATGCAAGTATAGGCTTATAGCATGGACACGAGTTCTCTCACATTGACAGTGGCTTGATGAAAAACGCAGACTAACCTCACACTTATCTGGTGCCCTCGGGAAGTGGAGATATTTGAGATGTATATATATCTCGAAGTCTCTACTTCTTTTGTAGGGTCTGATGGTGTAGTGGGTTAAAGCGTACTAGTTATGGCAGCTACTGGACGGTAGTTGTGCTTTCTGGGTTCGAGTCCCACTGGTGGGTGTTGTCTAAGATTGTTAATCTTCACTTGTGGTTTATGCAAGTATAGGCTTATAGCATGGACACGAGTTCTCTCACATTGCCAGTGGCTTGATGAAAAACGCAGACTAACCTCACACTTATCTGGTGCCCTCGGGAAGTGGAGATATTTGAGATGTATATATACCTCGAAATCTCTACTTCTTTTGTAGGGTCTGATAGTGTAGTGGGTTAAAGCGTACTAGTTATGGCAGCTACTGGAAGGTAGTTGTGCTTTCTGGGTTCGAGTCCCACTGGTGGGTGTTGTCCAAAGATTGTTAATCTTCACTTGTGGTTTATGCAAGTATAGGCTTATAGCATGGACACGAGTTCTCTCACATTGACAGTGGCTTGATGAAAAACGCAGACTAACCTCACACTTATCTGGTGCCCTCGGGAAGTGGAGATATTTGAGATGTATATATATCTCGAAGTCTCTACTTCTTTTGTAGGGTCTGATGGTGTAGTGGGTTAAAGCGTACTAGTTATGGCAGCTACTGGAAGGTAGTTGTGCTTTCTGGGTTCGAGTCCCACTGGTGGGTGTTGTCCAAAGATTGTTAATCTTCACTTGTGGCTTATGCAAGTATAGGCTTATAGCATGGACACGAGTTCTCTCACATTGACAGTAGCTTGATGAAAAACGCAGACTAACCTCACACTTATCTGGTGCCCTCGGGAAGTAGAGATATTTGAGATGTATATATATCTCGAAGTCTCTTCTTCTTTTGTAGGGTCTGATGGTGTAGTGGGTTAAAGCAAACTATTTATGGCAGCTACTGGAAGGTAGTTGTGCTTTCTGGGTTCGAGTCCCACTAATGGGTGTTGTCTAAAGATTGTTAATCTTCACTTGTGGTTTATGCAAGTATAGGCTTATAGCATGGACACGAGTTCTCTCACATTGACAGTGGCTTGATGAAAAACGCAGACTAACCTCACACTTATCTGGTGCCCTCGGGAAGTAAAGATATTTGAGATGTATATATATCTCGAAGTCTTTACTTCTTTTGTAGGGTCTGATGGTGTAGTGGGTTAAAGCGTACTAGTTATGGCAGCTACTGGACGGTAGTTGTGCTTTCTGGGTTCGAGTCCCACTGGTGGGTGTTGTCTAAGATTGTTAATCTTCACTTGTGGTTTATGGAAGTATAGGCTTATAGCATGGACACGAGTTCTCTCACATTGCCAGTGGCTTGATGAAAAACGCAGACTAACCTCACACTTATCTGGTGCCCTCGGGAAGTGGAGATATTTGAGATGTATATATACCTCGAAATCTCTATTTCTTTTGTAGGGTCTGATGGTGTAGTGGGTTAAAGCGTACTAGTTATGGCAGCTACTGGAAGGTAGTTGTGCTTTCTGGGTTCGAGTCCCACTGGTGGGTGTTGTCCAAAGATTGTTAATCTTCACTTGTGGTTTATGCAAGTATAGGCTTATAGCATGGACACGAGTTCTCTCACATTGACAGTGGCTTGATGAAAAACGCAGACTAACCTCACACTTATCTGGTGCCCTCGGGAAGTGGAGATATTTGAGATGTATATATATCTCGAAGTCTCTACTTCTTTTGTAGGGTCTGATGGTGTAGTGGGTTAAAGCGTACTAGTTATGGCAGCTACTGGAAGGTAGTTGTGCTTTCTGGGTTCGAGTCCCACTGGTGGGTGTTGTCTAAAGATTGTTAATCTTCACTTGTGGTTTATGCAAGTATAGGCTTATAGCATGGACACGAGTTCTCTCACATTGACAGTGGCTTGATGAAAAACGCAGACTAACCTCACACTTATCTGGTGCCCTCGGGAAGTGGAGATATTTGAGATGTATATATATCTCGAAGTCTCTACTTCTTTTGTAGGGTCTGATGGTGTAGTGGGTTAAAGCGTACTAGTTATGGCAGCTACTGGAAGGTAGTTGTGCTTTCTGGGTTCGAGTCCCACTGGTGGGTGTTGTCCAAAGATTGTTAATCTTCACTTGTGGTTTATGCAAGTATAGGCTTATAGCATGGACTACGAGTTCTCTCACATTGACAGTGGCTTGATGAAAAACGCAGACTAACCTCACACTTATCTGGTGCCCTCGGGAAGTGGAGATATTTGAGATGTATATATATCTCGAAGTCTCTACTTCTTTTGTAGGGTCTGATGGTGTAGTGGGTTAAAGCGTACTAGTTATGGCAGCTACTGGAAGGTAGTTGTGCTTTCTGGGTTCGAGTCCCACTGGTGGGTGTTGTCTAAAGATTGTTAATCTTCACTTGTGGTTTATGCAAGTATAGGCTTATAGCATGGACACGAGTTCTCTCACATTGACAGTGGCTTGATGAAAAACGCAGACTAACCTCACACTTATCTGGTGCCCTCGGGAAGTGGAGATATTTGAGATGTATATATATCTCGAAGTCTCTACTTCTTTTGTAGGGTCTGATGGTGTAGTGGGTTAAAGCGTACTAGTTATGGCAGCTACTGGAAGGTAGTTGTGCTTTCTGGGTTCGAGTCCCACTGGTGGGTGTTGTCTAAAGATTGTTAATCTTCACTTGTGGTTTATGCAAGTATAGGCTTATAGCATGGACACGAGTTCTCTCACATTGACAGTGGCTTGATGAAAAACGCAGACTAACCTCACACTTATCTGGTGCCCTCGGGAAGTGGAGATATTTGAGATGTATATATATCTCGAAGTCTCTACTTCTTTTGTAGGGTCTGATGGTGTAGTGGGTTAAAGAGTACTAGTTATGGCAGCTACTGGAAGGTAGTTGTGCTTTCTGGGTTCGAGTCCCACTGGTGGGTGTTGTCTAAAGATTGTTAATCTTCACTTGTGGTTTATGCAAGTATAGGCTTATAGCATGGACACGAGTTCTCTCACATTGACAGTGGCTTGATGAAAAACGCAGACTAACCTCACACTTATCTGGTGCCCTCGGGAAGTGAAGATATTTGAGATGTATATATATCTCGAAGTCTCTACTTCTTTTGTAGGGTCTGATGGTGTAGTGGGTTAAAGCGTACTAGTTATGGCAGCTACTGGACGGTAGTTGTGCTTTCTGGGTTCGAGTCCCACTGGTGGGTGTTGTCTAAGATTGTTAATCTTCACTTGTGGTTTATGCAAGTATAGGCTTATAGCATGGACACGAGTTCTCTCACATTGCCAGTGGCTTGATGAAAAACGCAGACTAACCTCACACTTATCTGGTGCCCTCGGGAAGTGGAGATATTTGAGATGTATATATACCTCGAAATCTCTACTTCTTTTGTAGGGTCTGATGAGTGTAGTGGGTTAAAGCGTACTAGTTATGGCAGCTACTGGAAGGTAGTTGTGCTTTCTGGGTTCGAGTCCCACTGGTGGGTGTTGTCCAAAGATTGTTAATCTTCACTTGTGGTTTATGCAAGTATAGGCTTATAGCATGGACACGAGTTCTCTCACATTGACAGTGGCTTGATGAAAAACGCAGACTAACCTCACACTTATCTGGTGCCCTCGGGAAGTGGAGATATTTGAGATGTATATATATCTCGAAGTCTCTACTTCTTTTGTAGGGTCTGATGGTGTAGTGGGTTAAAGCGTACTAGTTATGGCAGCTACTGGAAGGTAGTTGTGCTTTCTGGGTTCGAGTCCCACTGGTGGGTGTTGTCCAAAGATTGTTAATCTTCACTTGTGGTTTATGCAAGTATAGGCTTATAGCATGGACACGAGTTCTCTCACATTGACAGTGGCTTGATGAAAAACGCAGACTAACCTCACACTTATCTGGTGCCCTCGGGAAGTGGAGATATTTGAGATGTATATATATCTCGAAGTCTCTACTTCTTTTGTAGGGTCTGATGGTGTAGTGGGTTAAAGCGTACTAGTTATGGCAGCTACTGGAAGGTAGTTGTGCTTTCTGGGTTCGAGTCCCACTGGTGGGTGTTGTCTAAAGATTGTTAATCTTCACTTGTGGTTTATGCAAGTATAGGCTTATAGCATGGACACGAGTTCTCTCACATTGACAGTGGCTTGATGAAAAACGCAGACTAACCTCACACTTATCTGGTGCCCTCGGGAAGTGGAGATATTTGAGATGTATATAATATCTCGAAGTCTCTACTTCTTTTGTAGGGTCTGATGGTGTAGTGGGTTAAAGCGTACTAGTTATGGCAGCTACTGGAAGGTAGTTGTGCTTTCTGGGTTCGAGTCCCACTGGTGGGTGTTGTCTAAAGATTGTTAATCTTCACTTGTGGTTTATGCAAGTATAGGCTTATAGCATGGACACGAGTTCTCTCACATTGACAGTGGCTTGATGAAAAACGCAGACTAACCTCACACTTATCTGGTGCCCTCGGGAAGTAGAGATATTTGAGATGTATATATATCTCGAAGTCTCTACTTCTTTTGTAGGGTCTGATGGTGTAGTGGGTTAAAGCGTACTAGTTATGGCAGCTACTGGAAGGTAGTTGTGCTTTCTGGGTTCGAGTCCCACTGGTGGGTGTTGTCTAAGATTGTTAATCTTCACTTGTGGTTTATGCAAGTATAGGCTTATAGCATGGACACGAGTTCTCTCACATTGCCAGTGGCTTGATGAAAAACGCAGACTAACCTCACACTTATCTGGTGCCCTCGGGAAGTGGAGATATTTGAGATGTATATATACCTCGAAGATCTCTACTTCTTTTGTAGGGTCTGATGGTGTAGTGGGTTAAAGCGTACTAGTTATGGCAGCTACTGGAAGGTAGTTGTGCTTTCTGGGTTCGAGTCCCACTGGTGGGTGTTGTCCAAAGATTGTTAATCTTCACTTGTGGTTTATGCAAGTATAGGCTTATAGCATGGACACGAGTTCTCTCACATTGACAGTGGCTTGATGAAAAACGCAGACTAACCTCACACTTATCTGGTGCCCTCGGGAAGTGGAGATATTTGAGATGTATATATATCTCGAAGTCTCTACTTCTTTTGTAGGGTCTGATGGTGTAGTGGGTTAAAGCGTACTAGTTATGGCAGCTACTGGACGGTAGTTGTGCTTTCTGGGTTCGAGTCCCACTGGTGGGTGTTGTCTAAGATTGTTAATCTTCACTTGTGGTTTATGCAAGTATAGGCTTATAGCATGGACACGAGTTCTCTCACATTGCCAGTGGCTTGATGAAAAACGCAGACTAACCTCACACTTATCTGGTGCCCTCGGGAAGTGGAGATATTTGAGATGTATATATACCTCGAAATCTCTACTTCTTTTGTAGGGTCTGATGGTGTAGTGGGTTAAAGCGTACTAGTTATGGCAGCTACTGGAAGGTAGTTGTGCTTTCTGGGTTCGAGTCCCACTGGTGGGTGTTGTCCAAAGATTGTTAATCTTCACTTGTGGTTTATGCAAGTATAGGCTTATAGCATGGACACGAGTTCTCTCACATTGACAGTGGCTTGATGAAAAACGCAGACTAACCTCACACTTATCTGGTGCCCTCGGGAAGTGGAGATATTTGAGATGTATATATCTCGAAGTCTCTACTTCTTTTGTAGGGTCTGATGGTGTAGTGGGTTAAAGCGTACTAGTTATGGCAGCTACTGGAAGGTAGTTGTGCTTTCTGGGTTCGAGTCCCACTGGTGGGTGTTGTCCAAAGATTGTTAATCTTCACTTGTGGTTTATGCAAGTATAGGCTTATAGCATGGACACGAGTTCTCTCACATTGACAGTGGCTTGATGAAAAACGCAGACTAACCTCACACTTATCTGGTGCCCTCGGGAAGTAGAGATATTTGAGATGTATATATATCTCGAAGTCTCTACTTCTTTTGTAGGGTCTGATGGTGTAGTGGGTTAAAGCGTACTAGTTATGGCAGCTACTGGAAGGTAGTTGTGCTTTCTGGGTTCGAGTCCCACTGGTGGGTGTTGTCCTAAAGATTGTTAATCTTCACTTGTGGTTTATGCAAGTATAGGCTTATAGCATGGACACGAGTTCTCTCACATTGACAGTGGCTTGATGAAAAACGCAGACTAACCTCACACTTATCTGGTGCCCTCGGGAAGTGGAGATATTTGAGATGTATATATATCTCGAAGTCTCTACTTCTTTTGTAGGGTCTGATGGTGTAGTGGGTTAAAGCGTACTAGTTATGGCAGCTACTGGAAGGTAGTTGTGCTTTCTGGGTTCGAGTCCCACTGGTGGGTGTTGTCTAAAGATTGTTAATCTTCACTTGTGGTTTATGCAAGTATAGGCTTATAGCATGGACACGAGTTCTCTCACATTGACAGTGGCTTGATGAAAAACGCAGACTAACCTCACACTTATCTGGTGCCCTCGGGAAGTAAAGATATTTGAGATGTATATATATCTCGAAGTCTCTACTTCTTTTGTAGGGTCTGATGGTGTAGTGGGTTAAAGCGTACTAGTTATGGCAGCTACTGGACGGTAGTTGTGCTTTCTGGGTTCGAGTCCCACTGGTGGGTGTTGTCTAAGATTGTTAATCTTCACTTGTGGTTTATGCAAGTATAGGCTTATAGCATGGACACGAGTTCTCTCACATTGCCAGTGGCTTGATGAAAAACGCAGACTAACCTCACACTTATCTGGTGCCCTCGGGAAGTGGAGATATTTGAGATGTATATATACCTCGAAATCTCTACTTCTTTTGTAGGGTCTGATGGTGTAGTGGGTTAAAGCGTACTAGTTATGGCAGCTACTGGAAGGTAGTTGTGCTTTCTGGGTTCGAGTCCCACTGGTGGGTGTTGTCCAAAGATTGTTAATCTTCACTTGTGGTTTATGCAAGTATAGGCTTATAGCATGGACACGAGTTCTCTCACATTGACAGTGGCTTGATGAAAAACGCAGACTAACCTCACACTTATCTGGTGCCCTCGGGAAGTGGAGATATTTGAGATGTATATATATCTCGAAGTCTCTACTTCTTTTGTAGGGTCTGATGGTGTAGTGGGTTAAAGCGTACTAGTTATGGCAGCTACTGGACGGTAGTTGTGCTTTCTGGGTTCGAGTCCCACTGGTGGGTGTTGTCCTAAGATTGTTAATCTTCACTTGTGGTTTATGCAAGTATAGGCTTATAGCATGGACACGAGTTCTCTCACATTGCCAGTGGCTTGATGAAAAACGCAGACTAACCTCACACTTATCTGGTGCCCTCGGGAAGTGGAGATATTTGAGATGTATATATACCTCGAAATCTCTACTTCTTTTGTAGGGTCTGATGGTGTAGTGGGTTAAAGCGTACTAGTTATGGCAGCTACTGGAAGGTAGTTGTGCTTTCTGGGTTCGAGTCCCACTGGTGGGTGTTGTCCAAAGATTGTTAATCTTCACTTGTGGTTTATGCAAGTATAGGCTTATAGCATGGACACGAGTTCTCTCACATTGACAGTGGCTTGATGAAAAACGCAGACTAACCTCACACTTATCTGGTGCCCTCGGGAAGTGGAGATATTTGAGATGTATATATATCTCGAAGTCTCTACTTCTTTTGTAGGGTCTGATGGTGTAGTGGGTTAAAGCGTACTAGTTATGGCAGCTACTGGAAGGTAGTTGTGCTTTCTGGGTTCGAGTCCCACTGGTGGGTGTTGTCCTAAAGATTGTTAATCTTCACTTGTGGTTTATGCAAGTATAGGCTTATAGCATGGACACGAGTTCTCTCACATTGACAGTGGCTTGATGAAAAACGCAGACTAACCTCACACTTATCTGGTGCCCTCGGGAAGTGGAGATATTTGAGATGTATATATATCTCGAAGTCTCTACTTCTTTTGTAGGGTCTGATGGTGTAGTGGGTTAAAGCGTACTAGTTATGGCAGCTACTGGAAGGTAGTTGTGCTTTCTGGGTTCGAGTCCCACTGGTGGGTGTTGTCCAAAGATTGTTAATCTTCACTTGTGGTTTATGCAAGTATAGGCTTATAGCATGGACACGAGTTCTCTCACATTGACAGTGGCTTGATGAAAAACGCAGACTAACCTCACACTTATCTGGTGCCCTCGGGAAGTGGAGATATTTGAGATGTATATATATCTCGAAGTCTCTACTTCTTTTGTAGGGTCTGATGGTGTAGTGGGTTAAAGCGTACTAGTTATGGCAGCTACTGGAAGGTAGTTGTGCTTTCTGGGTTCGAGTCCCACTGGTGGGTGTTGTCTAAAGATTGTTAATCTTCACTTGTGGTTTATGCAAGTATAGGCTTATAGCATGGACACGAGTTCTCTCACATTGACAGTGGCTTGATGAAAAACGCAGACTAACCTCACACTTATCTGGTGCCCTCGGGAAGTGGAGATATTTGAGATGTATATATATCTCGAAGTCTCTACTTCTTTTGTAGGGTCTGATGGTGTAGTGGGTTAAAGCGTACTAGTTATGGCAGCTACTGGAAGGTAGTTGTGCTTTCTGGGTTCGAGTCCCACTGGTGGGTGTTGTCCAAAGATTGTTAATCTTCACTTGTGGTTTATGCAAGTATAGGCTTATAGCATGGACACGAGTTCTCTCACATTGACAGTGGCTTGATGAAAAACGCAGACTAACCTCACACTTATCTGGTGCCCTCGGGAAGTGGAGATATTTGAGATGTATATATATCTCGAAGTCTCTACTTCTTTTGTAGGGTCTGATGGTGTAGTGGGTTAAAGCGTACTAGTTATGGCAGCTACTGGACGGTAGTTGTGCTTTCTGGGTTCGAGTCCCACTGGTGGGTGTTGTCTAAGATTGTTAATCTTCACTTGTGGTTTATGCAAGTATAGGCTTATAGCATGGACACGAGTTCTCTCACATTGCCAGTGGCTTGATGAAAAACGCAGACTAACCTCACACTTATCTGGTGCCCTCGGGAAGTGGAGATATTTGAGATGTATATATACCTCGAAATCTCTACTTCTTTTGTAGGGTCTGATGGTGTAGTGGGTTAAAGCGTACTAGTTATGGCAGCTACTGGAAGGTAGTTGTGCTTTCTGGGTTCGAGTCCCACTGGTGGGTGTTGTCCAAAGATTGTTAATCTTCACTTGTGGTTTATGCAAGTATAGGCTTATAGCATGGACACGAGTTCTCTCACATTGACAGTGGCTTGATGAAAAACGCAGACTAACCTCACACTTATCTGGTGCCCTCGGGAAGTGGAGATATTTGAGATGTATATATATCTCGAAGTCTCTACTTCTTTTGTAGGGTCTGATGGTGTAGTGGGTTAAAGCGTACTAGTTATGGCAGCTACTGGAAGGTAGTTGTGCTTTCTGGGTTCGAGTCCCACTGGTGGGTGTTGTCTAAAGATTGTTAATCTTCACTTGTGGTTTATGCAAGTATAGGCTTATAGCATGGACACGAGTTCTCTCACATTGACAGTGGCTTGATGAAAAACGCAGACTAACCTCACACTTATCTGGTGCCCTCGGGAAGTGGAGATATTTGAGATGTATATATATCTCGAAGTCTCTACTTCTTTTGTAGGGTCTGATGGTGTAGTGGGTTAAAGCGTACTAGTTATGGCAGCTACTGGAAGGTAGTTGTGCTTTCTGGGTTCGAGTCCCACTGGTGGGTGTTGTCCAAAGATTGTTAATCTTCACTTGTGGTTTATGCAAGTATAGGCTTATAGCATGGACACGAGTTCTCTCACATTGACAGTGGCTTGATGAAAAACGCAGACTAACCTCACACTTATCTGGTGCCCTCGGGAAGTGGAGATATTTGAGATGTATATATATCTCGAAGTCTCTACTTCTTTTGTAGGGTCTGATGGTGTAGTGGGTTAAAGCGTACTAGTTATGGCAGCTACTGGAAGGTAGTTGTGCTTTCTGGGTTCGAGTCCCACTGGTGGGTGTTGTCTAAAGATTGTTAATCTTCACTTGTGGTTTATGCAAGTATAGGCTTATAGCATGGACACGAGTTCTCTCACATTGACAGTGGCTTGATGAAAAACGCAGACTAACCTCACACTTATCTGGTGCCCTCGGGAAGTGGAGATATTTGAGATGTATATATATCTCGAAGTCTCTACTTCTTTTGTAGGGTCTGATGGTGTAGTGGGTTAAAGCGTACTAGTTATGGCAGCTACTGGAAGGTAGTTGTGCTTTCTGGGTTCGAGTCCCACTGGTGGGTGTTGTCCAAAGATTGTTAATCTTCACTTGTGGTTTATGCAAGTATAGGCTTATAGCATGGACACGAGTTCTCTCACATTGACAGTGGCTTGATGAAAAACGCAGACTAACCTCACACTTATCTGGTGCCCTCGGGAAGTGGAGATATTTGAGATGTATATATATCTCGAAGTCTCTACTTCTTTTGTAGGGTCTGATGGTGTAGTGGGTTAAAGCGTACTAGTTATGGCAGCTACTGGAAGGTAGTTGTGCTTTCTGGGTTCGAGTCCCACTGGTGGGTGTTGTCCAAAGATTGTTAATCTTCACTTGTGGTTTATGCAAGTATAGGCTTATAGCATGGACACGAGTTCTCTCACATTGACAGTGGCTTGATGAAAAACGCAGACTAACCTCACACTTATCTGGTGCCCTCGGGAAGTGGAGATATTTGAGATGTATATATATCTCGAAGTCTCTACTTCTTTTGTAGGGTCTGATGGTGTAGTGGGTTAAAGCGTACTAGTTATGGCAGCTACTGGAAGGTAGTTGTGCTTTCTGGGTTCGAGTCCCACTTGGTGGGTGTTGTCCAAAGATTGTTAATCTTCACTTGTGGTTTATGCAAGTATAGGCTTATAGCATGGACACGAGTTCTCTCACATTGACAGTGGCTTGATGAAAAACGCAGACTAACCTCACACTTATCTGGTGCCCTCGGGAAGTGGAGATATTTGAGATGTATATATATCTCGAAGTCTCTACTTCTTTTGTAGGGTCTGATGGTGTAGTGGGTTAAAGCGTACTAGTTATGGCAGCTACTGGAAGGTAGTTGTGCTTTCTGGGTTCGAGTCCCACTGGTGGGTGTTGTCCAAAGATTGTTAATCTTCACTTGTGGTTTATGCAAGTATAGGCTTATAGCATGGACACGAGTTCTCTCACATTGACAGTGGCTTGATGAAAAACGCAGACTAACCTCACACTTATCTGGTGCCCTCGGGAAGTGGAGATATTTGAGATGTATATATATCTCGAAGTCTCTACTTCTTTTGTAGGGTCTGATGGTGTAGTGGGTTAAAGCGTACTAGTTATGGCAGCTACTGGAAGGTAGTTGTGCTTTCTGGGTTCGAGTCCCACTGGTGGGTGTTGTCCAAAGATTGTTAATCTTCACTTGTGGTTTATGCAAGTATAGGCTTATAGCATGGACACGAGTTCTCTCACATTGACAGTGGCTTGATGAAAAACGCAGACTAACCTCACACTTATCTGGTGCCCTCGGGAAGTGGAGATATTTGAGATGTATATATATCTCGAAGTCTCTACTTCTTTTGTAGGGTCTGATGGTGTAGTGGGTTAAAGCGTACTAGTTATGGCAGCTACTGGAAGGTAGTTGTGCTTTCTGGGTTCGAGTCCCACTGGTGGGTGTTGTCCTAAAGATTGTTAATCTTCACTTGTGGTTTATGCAAGTATAGGCTTATAGCATGGACACGAGTTCTCTCACATTGACAGTGGCTTGATGAAAAACGCAGACTAACCTCACACTTATCTGGTGCCCTCGGGAAGTGGAGATATTTGAGATGTATATATATCTCGAAGTCTCTACTTCTTTTGTAGGGTCTGATGGTGTAGTGGGTTAAAGCGTACTAGTTATGGCAGCTACTGGAAGGTAGTTGTGCTTTCTGGGTTCGAGTCCCACTGGTGGGTGTTGTCCAAAGATTGTTAATCTTCACTTGTGGTTTATGCAAGTATAGGCTTATAGCATGGACACGAGTTCTCTCACATTGACAGTGGCTTGATGAAAAACGCAGACTAACCTCACACTTATCTGGTGCCCTCGGGAAGTGGAGATATTTGAGATGTATATATATCTCGAAGTCTCTACTTCTTTTGTAGGGTCTGATGGTGTAGTGGGTTAAAGCGTACTAGTTATGGCAGCTACTGGAAGGTAGTTGTGCTTTCTGGGTTCGAGTCCCACTGGTGGGTGTTGTCTAAAGATTGTTAATCTTCACTTGTGGTTTATGCAAGTATAGGCTTATAGCATGGACACGAGTTCTCTCACATTGACAGTGGCTTGATGAAAAACGCAGACTAACCTCACACTTATCTGGTGCCCTCGGGAAGTGGAGATATTTGAGATGTATATATATCTCGAAGTCTCTACTTCTTTTGTAGGGTCTGATGGTGTAGTGGGTTAAAGCGTACTAGTTATGGCAGCTACTGGAAGGTAGTTGTGCTTTCTGGGTTCGAGTCCCACTGGTGGGTGTTGTCCAAAGATTGTTAATCTTCACTTGTGGTTTATGCAAGTATAGGCTTATAGCATGGACACGAGTTCTCTCACATTGACAGTGGCTTGATGAAAAACGCAGACTAACCTCACACTTATCTGGTGCCCTCGGGAAGTGGAGATATTTGAGATGTATATATATCTCGAAGTCTCTACTTCTTTTGTAGGGTCTGATGGTGTAGTGGGTTAAAGCGTACTAGTTATGGCAGCTACTGGAAGGTAGTTGTGCTTTCTGGGTTCGAGTCCCACTGGATGGGTGTTGTCCAAAGATTGTTAATCTTCACTTGTGGTTTATGCAAGTATAGGCTTATAGCATGGACACGAGTTCTCTCACATTGACAGTGGCTTGATGAAAAACGCAGACTAACCTCACACTTATCTGGTGCCCTCGGGAAGTGGAGATATTTGAGATGTATATATATCTCGAAGTCTCTACTTCTTTTGTAGGGTCTGATGGTGTAGTGGGTTAAAGCGTACTAGTTATGGCAGCTACTGGAAGGTAGTTGTGCTTTCTGGGTTCGAGTCCCACTGGTGGGTGTTGTCCAAAGATTGTTAATCTTCACTTGTGGTTTATAGCAAGTATAGGCTTATAGCATGGACACGAGTTCTCTCACATTGACAGTGGCTTGATGAAAAACGCAGACTAACCTCACACTTATCTGGTGCCCTCGGGAAGTGGAGATATTTGAGATGTATATATATCTCGAAGTCTCTACTTCTTTTGTAGGGTCTGATGGTGTAGTGGGTTAAAGCGTACTAGTTATGGCAGCTACTGGAAGGTAGTTGTGCTTTCTGGGTTCGAGTCC
>NC_091158.1:43707128-43857128 GCF_040958095.1 Procambarus clarkii | reverse complement strand
CATAGAACTTATTACATTCCTTACAAGGTATTTTATAAATGACTCAATTATCACTACGAGGGCTGTTCCTAACTAATAGCTTACCAACAGTGTTTTCGTAGCTAAACATTACATCTATATTAAAAAGTTTCAAGGCCTTGACAATATTCTCAAACCCAGAGAAATATGGTAAACATAACACATTCTTTGGGCGAATCCTTTCACTGCATACATTATTATAATATGTACGACGTGCTTTGTTACGACAAACTTCCAAAAAATTCAGTGGGTAACAAAGCTTAAGACCAATTGAATCAATATTCTTAAATTCTTCGTCTAAGAATTCTGGACTCACAACTCGAAAAGCTCTTAGATACATTGAAGAAAAAAATTTACTTTTTTACATTGTATCTATGCCCTGAAAAATAATGAACATAAGATAAATTGTTCGTAGGTTTTCTGTAAACACTAAACTTTAATGAAGAGTTTTCCCTATGAATAAGCACATCTAAGAATGGCAAACATTTAGCAATTTCAGTCTCCATAGTAAATTTATGGAGGTGACTTGGTCATTAAGTTTGGCTACAAATTCGTCTGTGTTTACATCTGAAGGCCAAATACACAAGATATCATCAACATATATAAACCAAGGAATGATTCCAGGAGTTATTTTTGAAACAAATTTCTTTTTCGAAGAATTCCATGTATAGGTTTGAGAGCAATGGCATAGAGGATTCCCCATTGCCATTCCAAAAGTCTGTAAATAATACTCATTATTAAAGGTAATTTACATTTTTAATGCACAACTTAACAAGACTGACAATAATATCAGCAGAAAGAGGTAAGTCATGGCTCATTAGTTCACGAGCAAGATAATCGAGAATATCATCGACCGGTACCTTTGTGAACAAGGAACAAACGTCAAAACTGATTAACTTTACATCAGGAGTGACAGGAACACTATTCAATTTGTTAACTAAATCAAGACAATTTGTCAAATGAGAAGAGGAGATAGTTCCTAACAAAGGGGACAAGATTTTGGTAAGCCATTTGGAGAGTTTGTAAGAATGGATCCCACAGAACTGATGATAGGTCTCATGGGATTGTTAGGCTTATGCGTCTTGACAAGTCCATATAGATATGGTATTGAAGGTGATGAAGTAGTAAATTGATTAGGAAGATCTTTATGTTTACTTAACAACTTCCTCAAGCTACTATTGAAGAAATTGATGATGTCCTCAAGAGGATTTTTCCTAAGCTTAGTGTACGTTGAAGAATCTAGGAGGAGATCATTCATTTTCGAAATATATTCCTCCTTGTTTAAAATAACAATAGTGCTGGATTTTTTGCCTTTGTTATATGAATGGAAGGGTCGGCTCTTAACTCCTATAAGCTTCGTCTGAATCTTTCGGGAAAATTGTTTGTTTGGGGCGTCAACATTGAACCATAAACAATACCTTTAACCAGGTTTAGGTTTTGTGAAGACAGAGAGTTATGTTTTTCAAGCTGTAACAATGAAACTAGCAATTTTAACTGCAGAAGGTTGATTTGAAATGGCAAAAGACATATCATAACCCAAAGCAGTAACCACATTTCACATATCGTTTTGGACGACAGATTCAACCACGTTGTTTGGATTAGATTTCTTGTTCCACTCACTATTTTTAATCAAGCTTTCTAACTTGCGCCTTAAGAATTTTCTGTAACTGATTAATTTTTCCGTGTAAGTCACTATATATTTCATCCATCAGAAGATTTTTCCAGTCCAAAGGTATTGCGTGATGAAAGTTTTCTTTTTGCTGTATCCAGGCTTTTGAAAACAGAACGTTCCTTGATTTTGTAACTTCAATGTGTTTTTTCAAAATGGTAGCACAAGAAATCACTAAACGGTTCATCACCTAATTTGAGCAGACGGGCAGGTAGCAGAGACTTGGGTACAACTTGCTCACCAAGACATTGTTTCAGGAATTTGAGGCGGATGCGGAACAGTGCTCTTTCACCAGTAGTGTAGCGAAGGTGGTCACGAAGGAAGCAGTCTGAGGGAACAGCAAAGCAAAAGAGCGCGTGGTTCTCATTATGTGTGTATATCACGAAAATAAACACGTGATTAAGAATGTGACAATGTCAGACCACGGAGGAAAATGAAAACAGGAATTTCCTTAAGTACTTTGGTATATTAAATACATCTTCAGAAGGAATGATTTTACAGATCGAGTGATGGGTATAAATAGGCAGGAGAGAGTGGTGAAGTGGGGTGGGGTACAATACTTGGACAACGCAGACGGCCCATAGGCCCATCAGATGCACCCAATTGGCCCATCCGATGTAGCCCAATGGCCCTCTGATACAGCAGACAATACAAACATAATACATAGGTAATTTATAACATAAAGAGGTAAATATATACAATGAATTAGTGAGACAAATGTTTTTCAATGATCCTACTTAAGTCGCCCTTTAGCTGATCTATTAGAAATGGATCTAAGTTATATATACCACTGCTAATATTCAAATTACTTTCTTTGGTGATCTGTATCAAAGCAGATTCAATTATGTTTCTGTTATAGGTGCTTTTACAATTTGTTATTGAAGAAGCACTCTCCCAATCAATTTGGTGAGCTTTTTCTGACAAATGCACAAACAAAGCATTAGACAACTGGCCATTTCTTACAGAGTATTTATGTTGCGATATTCTACATTTTAAATCTTTAGATGTTTGCCCGACATAGAACTTATTACATTCCTTACAAGGTATTTTATAAATGACGCAATTATCACTACGAGGGCTGTTCCTAACTAATAGCTTACCAACAGTGTTTTCGTAGCTAAACATTACATCTATATTAAAAAGTTTCAAGGCCTTGACAATATTCTCAAACCCAGAGAAATATGGTAAACATAATACATTCTTTGGGCGAATCCTTTCACTGCATACATTATTATAATATGTACGACGTGCTTTGTTACGACAAACTTCCAAAAAATTCAGTGGGTAACAAAGCTTAAGACCAATTGAATCAATATTCTTAAATTCTTCGTCTAAGAATTCCGGACTCACAACTCGAAGAGCTCTTAGATACATTGAAGAAAAAATTGACTTTTCTACATTGTATTCATTGTATGTTTCATTTTCCTCCGTGGTCTGACATTGTCACATTCTTAATCACGTGTTTATTTTCGTGATATACACACATAATGAGAACCACGCGCTCTTTTGCTTTGCTGTTCCCTCAGACTGCTTCCTTCGTGACCACCCTCGCTACTCTACTAGTGAAAGCGCACTGTTCCCGCATCCGCCTCAAATTCCTGAAACAATGTCTTGGTGAGCAAGTTGTACCCAAGTTTCTGCTACCTGCCCGTCTGCTCAAATTAGGTGATGAACTGTTTAGTGATTTCTGTGCTACCATTTTGAAAAAACACATTGAAGTTACAAAATCAAGGGAACGTTCTGTTTTCAAAAGCCTGGATACAGCAAAAAAAAACTTTCATCACGCAATACCTTTGGACTGGAAAAATCTTCTGATGGATGAAATATATAGTGACTTATGCGGAAAAATTAATCAGTTACAGAAAATTCTTAAGCGCAAGTTAGAAAGCTTGATTAAAAATAGTGAGTGGAACAAGAAATCTAATCCAAACAACGTGTTGAATCTGTCGTCCAAAACGATATGTGAAAATGTGGTTACTGCTTTGGGTTATGGTATGTCTTTTGCCATTTCAAATCAACCTTCTGCAGTTAAAATTGCTAGTTCATTGTTACAGCTTGAAAAACATAACTCTCTGTCTTCACAAAACCTAAACCTGGTTAAAGGTATTGTTTATGGTTCAATGTTGACGCCCCAAACAAACAATTTTCCCGAAAGATTCAGACGAAGCTTACAGGAGTTAAGAGCCGACCCTTCCATTCATATAACAAAGGCTGATAAATCCAGCATTATTGTTATTTTAAACAAGGAGGAATATATTTCGAAAATGAATGATCTCCTCCTAGATTCTTCAACGTACACTAAGCTTAGGAAAAATCCTCTTGAGGACATCATCAAATTCTTCAATAGTAGCTTGAGGAAGTTGTTAAGTAAACATAAAGATCTTCTTAATCAATTTACTACTTCATCACCTTCATTACCATATCTATATGGACTTGTCAAGACGCATAAGCCTAACAATCCCATGAGACCTATCATCAGTTCTGTGGGATCCATTTCTTACAAACTCTCCAAATGGCTTACCAAAATCTTGTCCCCTTTGTTAGGAACTATCTCCTCTTCTCATTTGACAAATTCTCTTGATTTAGTTAACAAATTGAATAGTGTTCCTGTCACTCCTGATGTAAAGTTAATCAGTTTTGACGTTTGTTCCTTGTTCACAAAGGTACCGGTCGATGATATTCTCGATTATATTGCTCGTGAACTAATGAGCCATGACTTACCTCTTTCTGCTGATATTATTGTCAGGCTTGTTAAGTTGTGCATTAAAGAATGTAAATTTACCTTTAATAATGAGTATTATTTACAGACTTTTGGAATGGCAATGGGGAATCCTCTATCGCCATTGCTCTCAAACCTGTACATGGAATATCTTCGAAAAGAATTTGTTTCAAAAATAACTCCTGGAATCATTCCTTGGTTAAGATATGTTTGATGATATCTTGTGTATTTGGCCTTCAGATGTAAACACAGACGAATTTGTAGCCAAACTTAATGGCCAAGTCACCTCCATAAAATTTACTATGGAGACTGAAATTGATAAATGTTTGCCATTCTAGATGTGTTTATTCATAGGGAAAACTCTTCATTAAAGTTTAGTGTTTACAGAAAACCTACGAACAATTTATCTTATGTTCATTATTTTTCAGGGCATAGATACAATGTAAAAAAGTCAATTTTTTCTTCAATGTATCTAAGAGCTCTTTGAGTTGTGAGTCCAGAATTCTTAGACGAAGAATTTAAGAATATTGATTCAATTGGTCTTAAGCTTTGTTACCCACTGATTTTTTTGGAAGTTTGTCGTAACAAGCACGTCGTACATATTATAATAATGTATGCAGTGAAAGGATTCGCCCAAAGAATGTGTTATGTTTACCATATTTCTCTGGGTTTGAGAATATTGTCAAGGCCTTGAAAACTTGTTAATATAGATGTAATGTTTAGCTACGAAAACACTGTTGGTAAGCTATTAGTTAGGAACAGCCCTCGTAGTGATAATTGCGTCATTTATAAAATACCTTGTAAGGAATGTAATAAGTTCTATGTCGGGCAAACATCTAAAGATTTAAAATGTAGAATATCGCAACATAAATACTCTGTAAGACATGGCCAATTGTCTAATGCTTTGTTTGTGCATTTGTCAGAAAAACCTCACCAAATTGATTGGGAGAGTGCTTCTTCAATAACAAATTGTAAAAGCACCTATAACAGAAACATAATTGAATCTGCTTTGATACAGATCACCAAAGAAAGTAATTTGAATATTAGCAGTGGTTTATATAACTTAGATCCATTTCTAATAGTTCAGCTAAAGGGCGACTTAAGTAGGATCATTGAAAAACATTTGTCTCACTAATTCATTGTATATATTTACCTCTTTATGTTATAAAAAATACCTATGTATTATGCTTGTATGTCTGCTGTATCAGATGGGCCAATAGGCTACATCGGATGGGCCAATTGGGTGCATCTGATGGGCCTATGGGCCGTCTGCGTTGTCCAAGTATTGTACCCCTCCCACTTCACCACTCTCTCCTGCCTATTTATACCCATCACTCGATCTGTAAAATCATTCCTTCTGAAGATGTATTTAATATACCAAAGTACTTAAGGAAATTCCTGTTTCATTTTCCTCCGTGGTCTGACATTGTCACATTCTTAATCACGTGTTTATTTCACGTGGTAATATATATAATATATATATATATATAGATATATAGTATATATATATATATATATTATAGTATATATATATTTTATTAAATATGACCGAAAAAAGTAAGATTAATAATTCTAACACGAATTTTCTCAATCTTTCGTACATTATGCTTCACTGTTGGAGGTAAATCAAAAATCACTTCTCCAAAATTCATTTTTATTTCTAGTCTGACGCGACACGGGCGCGTTTCGTAAAACTTATTACATTTTCAAAGACTTCACAAATACACAACTGATTAGAACTTGCGTTTCCCTGATTTTATATCTACATTTGAGTGAGGTGGGAAGGGTGATGTGGCATTACATTTGAGTAAGGTGGGAAGGATGATGTGGCATTAGAGGATATTAATAGGGTATTAAAAGTATCAACACAAGACAGAACACGAAACAATGGATATTGAATAGAAGTGTTTGTAGAAAGCCTATTGGTCCATATTTCTTGATGCTTCTATATTGGAGCGGAGTCTTGAGGTGGGTAGAATATAGTTGTGGCAATAATTGGCTGTTGATTGCTGGTGTTGACTTCTTGATGTGTAGTGCCTCGCAAACGTCTAGCCGCCTGCTATCGCTGTATCTATCGATGATTTCTGTGTTGTTTACTAGGATTTCTCTGGCGATGGTTTGGTTATGGGAAGAGATTATATGTTCCTTAATGGAGCCCTGTTGTTTATGCATCGTTAAACGCCTAGAAAGAGATGTTGTTGTCTTGCCTATATACTGGGTTTTTTGGAGCTTACAGTCCCCAAGTGGGCATTTGAAGGCATAGACGACGTTAGTCTCTTTTAAAGCGTTCTGTTTCGTGTCTGGAGAGTTTCTCATGAGTAGGCTGGCTGTTTTTCTGGTTTTATAGTAAATCGTCAGTTGTATCCTCTGATTTTTGTCTGTAGGGATAACGTTTCTATTAACAATATCTTTCAGGACCCTTTCCTCTGTTTTATGAGCTGTGGAAAAGAAGTTCCTGTAAAATAGTCTAATAGGGGGTATAGGTGTTGTGTTAGTTGTCTCTTCGGAGGTTGCATGGCTTTTCACTTTCCTTCTTATGATGTCTTCGATGAAACCATTGGAGAAGCCGTTATTGACTAGAACCTGCCTTACCCTACAGAGTTCTTCGTCGACTTGCTTCCATTCTGAGCTGTGGCTGAGAGCACGGTCGACGTATGCGTTAACAACACTCCTCTTGTACCTGTCAGGGCAGTCGCTGTTGGCATTTAGGCACATTCCTATGTTTGTTTCCTTTGTGTAGACTGCAGTGTGGAAACCTCCGCCCTTTTCCATGACTGTTACATCTAGAAAAGGCAGCTTCCCATCCTTTTCCGTCTCGTAAGTGAAACGCAGCACGGAACTCTGCTCAAATGCCTCCTTCAGCTCCTGCAGATGTCTGACATCAGGTACCTGTGTAAAAATGTCGTCAACATACCTGCAGTATATGGCCGGTTTCAAGTTCATGTCGACTAAGACTTTTTGCTCGATGGTACCCATGTAGAAGTTTGCAAACAGGACACCTAGGGGAGAACCCATAGCGACCCCATCTACTTGCTTATACATGTGCCCATCCGGGCTCAAGAAGGGTGCCTCTTTAGTACAAGCTTGGAGTAGTTTCCTCAGAATACTTTCTGGCATGTCAAGAGGAGTACAGGCTGGATCACGATACACTCTGTCGGCTATCATTCCGATTGTCTCGTCCACAGGTACGTTGGTAAACAGCGATTCTACGTCCAACGAGGCTCTTATCCCTGTGGCCCGTGCGCCCCGCAGTAAGTCCACAAATTCCTTTGGAGACTTCAGGCTGAAGGCGCAAGGAACATAAGGAGTCAGCAGGCCGTTGAGTCGCTTCGCCAATCTGTACGTGGGTGTGGGTATCTGGCTAATGATTGGCCGAAGTGGGTTTCCAGGCTTGTGCGTCTTGACATTTCCATACGCATATCCAGGTTTATATTCCCCAATGATCTTTGGCAGGTGGAGTCCGGATTTCTTGGCGTTCACAGTTTCGATCAGTTTGTTGACCTTTGCTTTTAATTCGGCTGTAGTGTCCTTCGTTACCCTTTGGAACTTAGTTTGGTCAGAGAGTATGATGTTCATTTTCGCCAGATATTCGTCTTTTTTAAGAATGACATATATTGGCGACTTGTCACCTCTCCTGACAACTATCTCCTTGTTCTCACGAAGGCTTTTAGCTGCCGCTCTAAGCTCGGGGGACAGTATGGTGCTTCTGTAGTTGCCTCGATTCTTTCCTCCTTCTGCAATAAGTTCTGCTTGTAAGGTATCTTTGGTAGTGACCTTCTTTTGTGTCTCGAGGTCGAAAATGTCGTCCAACAGAATTTCCAACTCCACTTTCCGGGCCATTTCACTCGGTCTGGACATAACATGACAGTTTATGCCCAGATTTAGGAGAGTGACTTGGTCCTCAGTGAGGTTAATTCCTGCAAGGTTCAGGAAGCCATCTCTTGGTCGTGGAATTGCCATAGGTCCTCCATATAATGTTGTTAGTTTCTTGATAATCCTTGTTTCAGTGCTGAGGTGATGTTGGTCTGTGAGGATGTCGAGGTGTTGTTCAATGCGGGTACGGATACTATGGTCGATGTTGCTATTTCTCCACTCGTTTGTAGCATGAAGTAGTTGCGTTTTTTTGTCTTTGATTTCATTCTCTGCCTTGTATATCTGATCACGAATCAGATCCTGGCGATATTTTATCGTGAAGGCTTGATTCCTTGCTGCTGGGTCGTGCACTTTAACATTAGTATATTTTGGTAGCAGTCTTTCCTGTAGACATATTTTATTAAATATGACCGAAAAAGTAAGATTAATAATTCTAACACGAATTTTCTCAATCTTTCGTACATTATGCTTCACTGTTGGAGGTAAATCAAAAATCACTTCTCCAAAATTCATTTTTATTTCTAAAAAAAAAAAAAAAAACGCAACTACTTCATGCTACAAACGAGTGGAGAAATAGCAACATCGACCATAGTATCCGTACCCGCATTGAACAACACCTCGACATCCTCACAGACCAACATCACCTCAGCACTGAAACAAGGATTATCAAGAAACTAACAACATTATATGGAGGACCTATGGCAATTCCACGACCAAGAGATGGCTTCCTGAACCTTGCAGGAATTAACCTCACTGAGGACCAAGTCACTCTCCTAAATCTGGGCATAAACTGTCATGTTATGTCCAGACCGAGTGAAATGGCCCGGAAAGTGGAGTTGGAAATTCTGTTGGACGACATTTTCGACCTCGAGACACAAAAGAAGGTCACTACCAAAGATACCTTACAAGCAGAACTTATTGCAGAAGGAGGAAAGAATCGAGGCAACTACAGAAGCACCATACTGTCCCCCGAGCTTAGAGCGGCAGCTAAAAGCCTTCGTGAGAACAAGGAGATAGTTGTCAGGAGAGGTGACAAGTCGCCAATATATGTCATTCTTAAAAAAGACGAATATCTGGCGAAAATGAACATCATACTCTCTGACCAAACTAAGTTCCAAAGGGTAACGAAGGACACTACAGCCGAATTAAAAGCAAAGGTCAACAAACTGATCGAAACTGTGAACGCCAAGAAATCCGGACTCCACCTGCCAAAGATCATTGGGGAATATAAACCTGGATATGCGTATGGAAATGTCAAGACGCACAAGCCTGGAAACCCACTTCGGCCAATCATTAGCCAGATACCCACACCCACGTACAGATTGGCGAAGCGACTCAACGGCCTGCTGACTCCTTATGTTCCTTGCGCCTTCAGCCTGAAGTCTCCAAAGGAATTTGTGGACTTACTGCGGGGCGCACGGGCCACAGGGATAAGAGCCTCGTTGGACGTAGAATCGCTGTTTACCAACGTACCTGTGGACGAGACAATCGGAATGATAGCCGACAGAGTGTATCGTGATCCAGCCTGTACTCCTCTTGACATGCCAGAAAGTATTCTGAGGAAACTACTCCAAGCTTGTACTAAAGAGGCACCCTTCTTGAGCCCGGATGGGCACATGTATAAGCAAGTAGATGGGGTCGCTATGGGTTCTCCCCTAGGTGTCCTGTTTGCAAACTTCTACATGGGTACCATCGAGCAAAAAGTCTTAGTCGACATGAACTTGAAACCGGCCATATACTGCAGGTATGTTGACGACATTTTTACACAGGTACCTGATGTCAGACATCTGCAGGAGCTGAAGGAGGCATTTGAGCAGAGTTCCGTGCTGCGTTTCACTTACGAGACGGAAAAGGATGGGAAGCTGCCTTTTCTAGATGTAACAGTCATGGAAAAGGGCGGAGGTTTCCACACTGCAGTCTACACAAAGGAAACAAACATAGGAATGTGCCTAAATGCCAACAGCGACTGCCCTGACAGGTACAAGAGGAGTGTTGTTAACGCATACGTCGACCGTGCTCTCAGCCACAGCTCAGAATGGAAGCAAGTCGACGAAGAACTCTGTAGGGTAAGGCAGGTTCTAGTCAATAACGGCTTCTCCAATGGTTTCATCGAAGACATCATAAGAAGGAAAGTGAAAAGCCATGCAACCTCCGAAGAGACAACTAACACAACACCTATACCCCCTATTAGACTATTTTACAGGAACTTCTTTTCCACAGCTCATAAAACAGAGGAAAGGGTCCTGAAAGATATTGTTAATAGAAACGTTATCCCTACAGACAAAAATCAGAGGATACAACTGACGATTTACTATAAAACCAGAAAAACAGCCAGCCTACTCATGAGAAACTCTCCAGACACGAAACAGAACGCTTTAAAAGAGACTAACGTCGTCTATGCCTTCAAATGCCCACTTGGGGACTGTAAGCTCCAAAAAACCCAGTATATAGGCAAGACAACAACATCTCTTTCTAGGCGTTTAACGATGCATAAACAACAGGGCTCCATTAAGGAACATATAATCTCTTCCCATAACCAAACCATCGCCAGAGAAATCCTAGTAAACAACACAGAAATCATCGATAGATACAGCGATAGCAGGCGGCTAGACGTTTGCGAGGCACTACACATCAAGAAGTCAACACCAGCAATCAACAGCCAATTATTGCACAACTATATTCTACCCACCTCAAGACTCCGCTCCAATATAGAAGCATCAAGAAATATGGACCAATAGGCTTTCTACAAACACTTCTATTCAATATCCATTGTTTCGTGTTCTGTCTTGTGTTGATACTTTTAATACCCTATTAATATCCTCTAATGCCACATCATCCTTCCCACCTTACTCAAATGTAATGCCACATCACCCTTCCCACCTCACTCAAATGTAGATATAAAATCAGGGAAACGCAAGTTCTAATCAGTTGTGTATTTGTGAAGTCTTTGAAAATGTAATAAGTTTTACGAAACGCGCCCGTGTCGCGTCAGACTAGAAATAAAAATGAATTTTGGAGAAGTGATTTTTGATTTACCTCCAACAGTGAAGCATAATGTACGAAAGATTGAGAAAATTCGTGTTAGAATTATTAATCTTACTTTTTCGGTCATATTTAATAAAATATGTCTACAGGAAAGACTGCTACCAAAATATACTAATATATATATATATATATATATATATATATATATATATTTATATATATATATATATATATATATATATATATATATATATATATATATATATATATATATATATGCAATTGACGATCACAAAACACTGATCATTTTATGCGGAAAATCCACAGAGAAATATGAAATGAGGTGAACGTTTCGGCTTGTTAAAGCCTTTGTCAACACCAGTCTGGTGTTAACAAAGGCTTTAACAAGCCGAAACGTTCTCCTGATTTCATATTTCTCTGTGGATTTTCCGCATATATATATATATATATATATATATATATATATATATATATATATATATATATATATATATATATATATATATATATATATATATATATATATATATATATATATATATATATATATATTTATATATATATATATATATATATATATATATATATATATATATATACATATATATATATATATATATATATATATATATATATATATATATATATATATATATATACATATATATATATATATATATATATATATATATATATATATATATATATATATATATATATATATATATTTATATATATATATATATATATATACATATATATATATATATATATATATATATATATATATATATATATATATATATATATATATATATATATATATATATATATATATATGTCGTACCTAGTAGCCAGAACTCACTTCTCGGCCTACTTTGCAAGGCCCGATTTGCCTAATAAGCCAAGTTTTCCTGAAATAATATATTTTCTCCAATTTTTTTCTTATGAAATGATAAAGGTACCCATTTCATTATGTATGAGGTCAATTTTTTTTTATTGGAGTTAAAATTATCGTAGATATATGACTGAACCTAACCAACCCTACCTAACCTAACCTAACCTATCTTTATAGGTTAGGTTAGGTTAGGTAGCCGAAAATGTTAGGTTAGGTTAGGTTAGGTAGGTTAGGTAGTCGAAAAACAATTAATTCATGAAAACTTGGCTTATTAGGCAAATCGGGCCTTGCATAGTAGGCTGAGAAGTGCGTTCTGGCTACTAGGTACGACATATATATATATATATATATACATATATATATATATATATATATATATATATATATATATATATATATATATATATATATATATATATATATATATATACATATATATATATATATATATATATATATATATATATATATATATATATATATATATATATATATGTCGTACCTAATAGCCAGAACGCACTTCTCAGCCTACTATTCAAGGCCCGATTTGCCTAATAAGCCAAGTTTTCATGAATTAATGTTTTTTCGTCTACCTAACCTACCTAACGTAACCTAACCTAGCTTTTTTTGGTTACCTAACCTAACCTTACCTATAAATATAGGTTAGGTTAGGTTAGGTAGGGTTGGTTAGGTTCGGTCATATATCTACGTTAATTTTAACTCCAATAAAAAAAAAATGACCTCATACATAGAGAAAAGGGTTGCTTTATCATTTCATAAGAAAAAAATTATAGTAAATATATTAATTCAGGAAAACTTGGCTTATTAGGCAAATCGGGCCTTCAATAGTAGGCTGAGAAGTGAGTTCTGGCTACTAGGTACGACATATATATATATATATATATATATTTATATATGTCGTACCTAGTAGCCAGAACGCACTTCTCAGCCTAATATGCAAGGCCCGATTTGCCTAATAAGCCAAGTTTTCTTGAATTGATATATTTTTTCCAAATTTTTTCTGATGAAATGATAAAGCTACCCATTTCATTATGTATGGGGTCAATTTTTTTTTATTGGAGTAAAAATTAACGTAGATATATGACCGAACCTAACCAACCCTACCTAACCTAACCTAACCTATCTTTATAGGTTAGGTTAGGTTAGGTGGCAGAAAAAGTTAGGTTAGGTTAGGTTAGGTAGGTTAGGTAGTCGAAAAACAATTAATTCATGAAAACTTGGCTTATTAGGCAAATCGGGCCTTGAATAGTAGGCTGAGAAGTGAGTTCTGGCTACTAGGTACGACATATATATATATATATATATATATATATATATATATATATATATATATATATATATATACATATACATATACATATATATATATCTATATATATATATATATATATATATATATATACATATATATATATATATATATATATATATATATATATATATATATATATATATATACATATACATATATATATATATATATATATATATATATATATATATATATATATATATATACATATACATATGCGAACAAGCCTGAATGGTCCCCAGGACAATATGCAACTGAAAACTCACACCCCAGAAGTGACTCGAACCCATACTCCCAGAAGCAACGCAACTGGTATGTACAAGACGCCTTAATCCACTTGACCATCACGACCGGACAAAATGAGGTGATAGCCGAGGCTATTTGAACCACCCCACCGCCGGCACTCGGATAGTAATCTTGGGCATAGCATTTTACCAAATCACCTCATTCTTTGGGGCACACGTGAGGAACACAAATGCGAACAAGCCTGAATGGTCCCCAGGACAATATGCAACTGAAAACTCACACCCCAGAAGTGACTCGAACCCATACTCCCAGAAGCAACGCAACTGGTATGTACAAGACGCCTTAATCCACTTGACCATCACGACCGGACAAAATGAGGTGATAGCCGAGGCTATTTGAACCACCCCACCGCCGGCACTCGGATAGTAATCTTGGGCATAGCATTTTACCAAATCACCTCATTCTTTGGGGCACACGTGAGGAACACAAATGCGAACAAGCCTGAATGGTCCCCAGGACAATATGCAACTGAAAACTCACACCCCAGAAGTGACTCGAACCCATACTCCCAGAAGCAACGCAACTGGTATGTACAAGACGCCTTAATCCACTTGACCATCACGACCGGACAAAATGAGGTGATAGCCGAGGCTATTTGAACCACCCCACCGCCGGCACTCGGATAGTAATCTTGGGCATAGCATTTTACCAAATCACCTCATTCTTTGGGGCACACGTGAGGAACACAAATGCGAACAAGCCTGAATGGTCCCCAGGACAATATGCAACTGAAAACTCACACCCCAGAAGTGACTCGAACCCATACTCCCAGAAGCAACGCAACTGGTATGTACAAGACGCCTTAATCCACTTGACCATCACGACCGGACAAAATGAGGTGATAGCCGAGGCTATTTGAACCACCCCACCGCCGGCACTCGGATAGTAATCTTGGGCATAGCATTTTACCAAATCACCTCATTCTTTGGGGCACACGTGAGGAACACAAATGCGAACAAGCCTGAATGGTCCCCAGGACAATATGCAACTGAAAACTCACACCCCAGAAGTGACTCGAACCCATACTCCCAGAAGCAATGCAACTGGTATGTACAAGACGCCTTAATCCACTTGACCATCACGACCGGACAAAATGAGGTGATAGCCGAGGCTATTTGAACCACCCCACCGCCGGCACTCGGATAGTAATCTTGGGCATAGCATTTTACCAAATCACCTCATTCTTTGGGGCACACGTGAGGAACACAAATGCGAACAAGCCTGAATGGTCCCCAGGACAATATGCAACTGAAAACTCACACCCCAGAAGTGACTCGAACCCATACTCCCAGAAGCAACGCAACTGGTATGTACAAGACGCCTTAATCCACTTGACCATCACGACCGGACAAAATGAGGTGATAGCCGAGGCTATTTGAACCACCCCACCGCCGGCACTCGGATAGTAATCTTGGGCATAGCATTTTACCAAATCACCTCATTCTTTGGGGCACACGTGAGGAACACAAATGCGAACAAGCCTGAATGGTCCCCAGGACAATATGCAACTGAAAACTCACACCCCAGAAGTGACTCGAACCCATACTCCCAGAAGCAACGCAACTGGTATGTACAAGACGCCTTAATCCACTTGACCATCACGACCGGACAAAATGAGGTGATAGCCGAGGCTATTTGAACCACCCCACCGCCGGCACTCGGATAGTAATCTTGGGCATAGCATTTTACCAAATCACCTCATTCTTTGGGGCACACGTGAGGAACACAAATGCGAACAAGCCTGAATGGTCCCCAGGACAATATGCAACTGAAAACTCACACCCCAGAAGTGACTCGAACCCATACTCCCAGAAGCAACGCAACTGGTATGTACAAGACGCCTTAATCCACTTGACCATCACGACCGGACAAAATGAGGTGATAGCCGAGGCTATTTGAACCACCCCACCGCCGGCACTCGGATAGTAATCTTGGGCATAGCATTTTACCAAATCACCTCATTCTTTGGGGCACACGTGAGGAACACAAATGCGAAGAAGCCTGAATGGTCCCCAGGAAAATATGCAACTGAAAACTCACACCCCAGAAGTGACTCGAACCCATACTCCCAGAAGCAACGCAACTGGTATGTACAAGACGCCTTAATCCACTTGACCATCACGACCGGACAAAATGAGGTGATAGCCGAGGCTATTTGAACCACCCCACCGCCGGCACTCGGATAGTAATCTTGGGCATAGCATTTTACCAAATCACCTCATTCTTTGGGGCACACGTCTTGTACATACCAGTTGCGTTGCTTCTGGGAGTATGGGTTCGAGTCACTTCTGGGGTGTGAGTTTTCAGTTGCATATTGTCCTGGGGACCATTCAGGCTTGTTCGCATTTGTGTTCCTCACGTGTGCCCCAAAGAATGAGGTGATTTGGTAAAATGCTATGCCCAAGATTACTATCCGAGTGCCGGCGGTGGGGTGGTTCAAATAGCCTCGGCTATCACCTCATTTTGTCCGGTCGTGATGGTCAAGTGGATTAAGGCGTCTTGTACATACCAGTTGCGTTGCTTCTGGGAGTATGGGTTCGAGTCACTTCTGGGGTGTGAGTTTTCAGTTGCATATTGTCCTGGGGACCATTCAGGCTTGTTCGCATTTGTGTTCCTCACGTGTGCCCCAAAGAATGAGGTGATTTGGTAAAATGCTATGCCCAAGATTACTATCCGAGTGCCGGCGGTGGGGTGGTTCAAATAGCCTCGGCTATCACCTCATTTTGTCCGGTCGTGATGGTCAAGTGGATTAAGGCGTCTTGTACATACCAGTTGCGTTGCTTCTGGGAGTATGGGTTCGAGTCACTTCTGGGGTGTGAGTTTTCAGTTGCATATTGTCCTGGGGACCATTCAGGCTTCTTCGCATTTGTGTTCCTCACGTGTGCCCCAAAGAATGAGGTGATTTGGTAAAATGCTATGCCCAAGATTACTGTCCGAGTGCCGGCGGTGGGGTGGTTCAAATAGCCTCGGCTATCACCTCATTTTGTCCGGTCGTGATGGTCAAGTGGATTAAGGCGTCTTGTACATACCAGTTGCGTTGCTTCTGGGAGTATGGGTTCGAGTCACTTCTGGGGTGTGAGTTTTCAGTTGCATATTGTCCTGGGGACCATTCAGGCTTGTTCGCATTTGTGTTCCTCACGTGTGCCCCAAAGAATGAGGTGATTTGGTAAAATGCTATGCCCAAGATTACTATCCGAGTGCCGGCGGTGGGGTGGTTCAAATAGCCTCGGCTATCACCTCATTTTGTCCGGTCGTGATGGTCAAGTGGATTAAGGCGTCTTGTACATACCAGTTGCGTTGCTTCTGGGAGTATGGGTTCGAGTCACTTCTGGGGTGTGAGTTTTCAGTTACATATACATATATATATATATATATATATATATATATATATATATATATATATATATATATATATATTATTAAATATGACCGAAAAAGTAAGATTAATAATTCTAACACGAATTTTCTCAATCTTTCGTACATTACGCTTCACTGTTGGAGGTAAATCAAAAATCAATTCTCCAAAATTCATTTTTATTTCTAGTCTGACGCGACACGGGCGCGTTTCGTAAAACTTATTACATTTTCAAAGACTTTAGTTCAGAAATACACAACTGATTAGAACTTACGTATCTCCGATTTTATATCTACATTTGAGTGAGGTGGGAGGGGTGATGTGGCATTAACACAAGACAGAACAAGAGGGGATATTAATAGGGTATTAAAAGTATCAACACAAGACAGAACACAAACAATGGGTATTGAATAGAAGTGTTTGTAGAAAGCCTATTGGTCCATATTTCTTGATGCTTCTATATTGGAGCGGAGTCTTGAGGTGGGTAGAATATAGTTGTGCAATAATTGGCTGTTGATTGCTGGTGTTGACTTCTTGATGTGTAGTGCCTCGCAAACGTCAAGCCGCCTGCTATCGCTGTATCTATCGATGATTTCTGTGTTGTTTACTAGGATTTCTCTGGCGATGGTTTGGTTGTGGGAAGAGATTATATGTTCCTTAATGGAGCCCTGTTGCTTATGCATCGTTAAACGCCTAGAAAGAGATGTTGTTGTCTTGCCTATATACTGGGTTTTTTGGAGCTTACAATCCCCAAGTGGGCATTTGAAGGCATAGACGACGTTAGTCTCTTTTAAAGCGTTCTGTTTTGTGTCTGGAGAGTTTCTCATGAGAAGGCTGGCCGTTTTTCTGGTTTTATAGTAAATCGTCAGTTGTATCCTCTGATTTTTGTCTGTAGGGATAACGTTTCTATTAACAATATCTTTCAGGACCCTTTCCTCCGTTTTATGAGCTGTGGAAAAGAAGTTCCTGTAAAATAGTCTAATAGGGGGTATAGGTGTTGTGTTAGTTGTCTCTTCAGAGGTTGCATGGCTTTTCACTTTCCTTCTTATGATGTCTTCGATGAAACCATTGGAGAAGCCGTTATTGACTAGGACCTGCCTTACCCTACAGAGTTCTTCGTCGACTTGCTTCCATTCTGAGCTGTGGCTGAGAGCACGGTCGACATATGCGTTAACAACACTCCTCTTGTACCTGTCAGGGCAGTCGCTGTTGGCATTTAGGCACATTCCTATGTTTGTTTCCTTAGTGTAGACTGCAGTGTGGAAACCTCCGCCCTTTTCCATGACTGTTACATCTAGAAAGGGCAGCTTCCCATCCTTTTCCATCTCGTAAGTGAAACGCAGCACGGAACTCTGCTCAAATGCCTCCTTCAGCTCCTGCAGATGTCTGATATCAGGTACCTGTGTAAAAATGTCGTCAACATACCTGCAGTATATGGCCGGTTTCAAGTTCATGTCGACTAAGACTTTTTGCTCGATGGTACCCATGTAGAAGTTTGCAAACAGGACACCTAGGGGAGAACCCATGGCGACCCCATCTACTTGCTTATACATGTGCCCATCCGGGCTCAAGAAGGGTGCCTCTTTAGTACAAGCTTGGAGTAGTTTCCTCAGAATATTTTCTGGTATGTCAAGAGGAGTACAGGCTGGATCACGATACACTCTGTCGGCTATCATTCCGATTGTCTCGTCCACAGGTACGTTGGTAAACAGCGATTCTACGTCCAACGAGGCTCTTATCCCTGTGGCCCGTGTGCCCCGCAGTAAGTCAACAAATTCCTTTGGAGACTTCAGGCTGAAGGCGCAAGGAACATAAGGAGTCAGCAGGCCGTTGAGTCGCTTCGCCAGTCTGTACGTGGGTGTGGGTATCTGGCTAATGATTGGCAGAAGTAGGTTTCCAGGCTTGTGCGTCTTGACATTTCCATACGCGTATCCAGGTTTATATTCCCCAATGATCTTTGGCAGGTGGAGTCCGGATTTCTTGGCATTTACAGTTTCGATCAGTTTGTTGACCTTTGCTTTTAATTCGGCTGTAGTGTCCTTCGTTACCCTTTGGAACTTAGTTTGGTCAGAGAGTATGATGTTCATTTTCGCCAGATATTCGTCTTTTTTAAGAATGACATATATTGGCGACTTGTCACCTCTCCTGACAACTATCTCCTTGTTCTCACGAAGGCTTTTAGCTGCCGCTTTAAGCTCGGGGGACAGTATGGTGCTTCTGTAGTTGCCTCGATTCTTTCCCCCTTCTGCAATAAGTTCTGCTTGTAAGGTATCTTTGGTAGTGACCTTCTTTTGTGTCTCGAGGTCGAATATGTCGTCCAACAGAATTTCCAACTCTACTTTCCGGGCCATCTCACTCGGTCTGGACATAACATGACAGTTTATGCCCAGATTTAGGAGAGTGACTTGGTCCTCAGTGAGGTTAATTCCTGCAAGGTTCAGGAAGCCATCTCTTGGTCGTGGAATTGCCATAGGTCCTCCATATAATGTTGTTAGTTTCTTGATAATCCTTGTTTCAGTGCTGAGGTGATGTTGGTCTGTGAGGATGTCGAGGTGTTGTTCAATGCCGGTACGGATACTATGGTCAATGTTGCTATTTCTCCACTCGTTTGTAGCATGAAGTAGTTGCGTTTTGTTGTCATTGATTTCATTCTCTGCCTTGTATATCTGATCACGAATCAGATCCTGGCGATATTTTATCATGAAGGCTTGATTGATTGATTCTCTTGTTCTGTCTTGTGTTAATGCCACATCACCCCTCCCACCTCACTCAAATGTAGATATAAAATCGGAGATACGTAAGTTCTAATCAGTTGTGTATTTGTGAACTATAGTCTTTGAAAATGTAATAAGTTTTACGAAACGCGCCTGTGTCGCGTCAGACTAGAAATCAAAATGAATTTTGGAGAATTGATTTTTGATTTACCTCCAACAGTGAAGCGTAATGTACGAAAGATTGAGAAAATTCGTGTTAGAATTATTAATCTTACTTTTTCGGTCATATTTAATAATATATGTCTACAGGAAAGACTGCTACCAAAATATACTAATATTAAAGCGCACGACCCAGCAGCAAGGAATCAAGCCTTCACGATAAAATATCGCCTGGATCTGATTCGTGATCAGATATACAAGGCAGAGAATGAAATCAAAGAAAACAAAACGCAACTACTTCATGCTACAAACGAGTGGAGAAATAGCAACATCGATCATAGTATCCGTACCCGCATTGAACAACACCTCGACATCCTCACAGACCAACATCACCTCAGCACTGAAACAAGGATTATCAAGAAACTAACAACATTATATGGAGGACCTATTGCAATTCCACGACCAAGAGATGGCTTCCTGAACCTTGCAGGAATTAACCTCACTGAGGACCAAGTCACTCTCCTAAATCTGGGCATAAACTGTCATGTTATGTCCAGACCGAGTGAGATGGCCCGGAAAGTAGAGTTGGAAATTCTGTTGGACGACATATTCGACCTCGAGACACAAAAGAAGGTCACTACCAAAGATACCTTACAAGCAGAACTTATTGCAGAAGGAGGAAAGAATCGAGGCAACTACAGAAGCACCATACTGTCCCCCGAGCTTAAAGCGGCAGCTAAAAGCCTTCGTGAGAACAAGGAGATAGTTGTCAGGAGAGGTGACAAGTCGCCAATATATGTCATTCTTAAAAAAGACGAATATCTGGCGAAAATGAACATCATACTCTCTGACCAAACTAAGTTCCAAAGGGTAACGAAGGACACTACAGCCGAATTAAAAGCAAAGGTCAACAAACTGATCGAAACTGTGAACGCCAAGAAATCCGGACTCCACCTGCCAAAGTTCATTGGGGAATATAAACCTGGATACGCGTATGGAAATGTCAAGACGCACAAGCCTGGAAACCCACTTCTGCCAATCATTAGCCAGATACCCACACCCACGTACAGACTGGCGAAGCGACTCAACGGCCTGCTGACTCCTTATGTTCCTTGCGCCTTCAGCCTGAAGTCTCCAAAGGAATTTGTTGACTTACTGCGGGGCACACGGGCCACAGGGATAAGAGCCTCGTTGGACGTAGAATCGCTGTTTACCAACGTACCTGTGGACGAGACAATCGGAATGATAGCCGACAGAGTGTATCGTGATCCAGCCTGTACTCCTCTTGACATGCCAGAAAATATTCTGAGGAAACTACTCCAAGCTTGTACTAAAGAGGCACCCTTCTTGAGCCCGGATGGGCACATGTATAAGCAAGTAGATGGGGTCGCCATGGGTTCTCCCCTAGGTGTCCTGTTTGCAAACTTCTACATGGGTACCATCGAGCAAAAAGTCTTAGTCGACATGAACTTGAAACCGGCCATATACTGCAGGTATGTTGACGTCATTTTTACACAGGTACCTGATGTCAGACATCTGCAGGAGCTGAAGGAGGCATTTGAGCAGAGTTCCGTGCTGCGTTTCACTTACGAGATGGAAAAGGATGGGAAGCTGCCCTTTCTAGATGTAACAGTCATGGAAAAGGGCGGAGGTTTCCACACTGCAGTCTACACTAAGGAAACAAACATAGGAATGTGCCTAAATGCCAACAGCGACTGCCCTGACAGGTACAAGAGGAGTGTTGTTAACGCATATGTCGACCGTGCTCTCAGCCACAGCTGAGAATGGAAGCAAGTCGACGAAGAACTCTGTAGGGTAAGGCAGGTCCTAGTCAATAACGGCTTCTCCAATGGTTTCATCGAAGACATCATAAGAAGGAAAGTGAAAAGCAATGCAACCTCTGAAGAGACAACTAACACAACACCTATACCCCCTATTAGACTATTTTACAGGAACTTCTTTTCCACAGCTCATAAAACGGAGGAAAGGGTCCTGAAAGATATTGTTAATAGAAACGTTATCCCTACAGACAAAAATCAGAGGATACAACTGACGATTTACTATAAAACCAGAAAAACGGCCAGCCTTCTCATGAGAAACTCTCCAGACACAAAACAGGACGCTTTAAAAGAGACTAACGTCGTCTATGCCTTCAAATGCCCACTTGGGGATTGTAAGCTCCAAAAAACCCAGTATATAGGCAAGACAACAACATCTCTTTCTAGGCGTTTAACGATGCATAAGCAACAGGGCTCCATTAAGGAACATATAATCTCTTCCCACAACCAAACCATCGCCAGAGAAATCCTAGTAAACAACACAGAAATCATCGATAGATACAGCGATAGCAGGCGGCTTGACGTTTGCGAGAACACATCAAGAAGTCAACACCAGCAATCAACAGCCAATTATTGTACAACTATATTCTACCCACCTCAAGACTCCGCTCCAATATAGAAGCATCAAGAAATATGGACCAATAGGCTTTCTACAAACACTTCTATTCAATACCCATTGTTTGTGTTCTGTCTTGTGGTGATACTTTTAATACCCTATTAATATCCCCTCTTGTTCTGTCTTGTGTTAATGCCACATCACCCCTCCCACCTCACTCAAATGTAGATATAAAATCGGAGATACGTAAGTTCTAATCAGTTGTGTATTTGTGAACTAAAGTCTTTGAAAATGTAATAAGTTTTACGAAACGCGCCCGTGTCGCGTCAGACTAGAAATAAAAATGAATTTTGGAGAATTGATTTTTGATTTACCTCCAACAGTGAAGCGTAATGTACGAAAGATTGAGAAAATTCGTGTTAGAATTATTAATCTTACTTTTTCGGTCATATTTAATAATATATGTCTACAGGAAAGACTGCTACCAAAATATACTAATATATATATACATATATATATATATATATACATATACATATATATATATATATATATAAATATATATATATATATATATATATATATATATATATATATATATATATATATATATATATATATATATGTATATATATATATATATGCAATTGACGATCACTAAACACTGATCACTTGTATGCGGAAAAACCACAAAGAAATGGGGAAGAGAGATGAATGTTTCGGCCTGTTAAAGCCGTTGTCAACACCAGACTCACCAATCAAATTTCAGATACGTGTGAAGGTTAGTTGGTTTATAGTATGCCTTCGTTTGCAGATCCCTGGTTAGCTGGTCTATATACACTGTTGTAGCTAGGAAATTAATCGTGGAGTCACTGTGCTCGAGGGTAAACTTAAGGTTTTCATGAACTGTATTTGACCATGAAAAGAAACCTCCTAGGCGCGGAAAACCGTCCTCCATTATTCCGAAGATGTCGTCTATGTAACGGAAATATACCTCCGGTCCGTCCTTCCTGTGGGATCGTTTCCTCTCGAACACTACATGCACAAATATTTCAGCGATTGCCACACTACTGGATGCTCCTATCGCTGTACCCTTGGTTTGCCGGTATGTTCATCCAACAAATTGTAAAATGGTGTCATCACATGGAGGATGGCCCCCTCAAGAGTTTCTTTTGAGGGGCTCCTCCATACTCCTGTGTCTTGAAGTTCCTGTCTGATTCTTGCTCTGTTATCTGTAAAAAAGATGCTACTACCTTTGCAGCTTCTCTCTGTGGTATGCTCGGGTAGAGCAATACCACATCGAAGGAAAAAAAGTAGGGCCCCCTCTCGGGACGGGGCCTCTAATTTCTGCAATTTTCTTGAGAAAATCCGTCGTATCTTTGATTCTTTCCGGTAGTAAACGTAGTAAGGGGTTCAGGAGGGCTGTGCAGATCCAATCTACCGGCCTTGTTGGAGCCCGGCAGCCGCTTAGAACCGGTCTCCCTTGCTACGTTCCTGTTGTTTCTTCTAGTGCTTTATGGATCTTTGGTAAAAGGTAGAGATGGGGAATGATGGATTCAAAGACTAGAAAGAAATCTCTCACCCCTGCCTGCATGAGTCCTCCTTTCCTGTCACCAGTCTTGTTTTCGAACAGCTTGAGGACTATCCTTTTACCCCTCGTTTGCGCGTTTCTAAGCGCCTCATCCTGGTTGTGTATCTGTTTGTAGGCTGCAGCGTCTGCCAGGTGACTCTTCATCTCGTTCCTGTAGTTGTCCTTTCTCCAGGCGACGACAGTACCTCCCTTGTCCTCCGGCTTTATCACAATATCCGTGCGTCCTTTCAACGTTGATAGGGCGTCCCTCTCCTCCCTTGTGAGATTGAAGTTGTGTCGTCGTTCCGCACCACGCTTGAGGTCGACCTTCATTTGCTGGATTACCGGTTTAAGGCCTACTAGGTTGTAGTTTGGGCACTGGACTGGTTTGTTGGGGTGGAGATACATAAAAGAGAGGGAGAGTTTAGTTCTCCTAATTACTCCCTGTGACTTACCTTGCTCCGGCCAGAGGTTGCTCCAAACTTGGTTGATACTAGTTTCCAAGTTGTTGCACAGATCCTCTATCGCATCGTCTCTCTTCTTATGCGCCGGAGGGCCTATCACGAACATAAGTCTCTTTTCCAATAGTTTCCTCTCCTGTTCAGTAAGGGGTACCTCAGAGACAACTGTCTGTTTCAGTTGTCCTCTTCTCTGCCTTAATTCCTGTCGTTTCCTGAGTTTCTCCGATCTCCACCTTTCCACCCTCTGTCTCTGTTTCTTCCCAGTTGGTCTCTGTTCGTGCTGTTTCAGCGCTTGGGTTTGTTGATGTTCTCCTGGTTCCGATTGTTGCCTCTGCCCCTGTTTCTGTTTCTGAAAAAAAATATTATTATGGCCCCTATTATTATTATTAACTCCCTGTTCGTTGTCCCTGTTATTCGTGTTGTTCCAGGAGAGGTAGTCTCGGCTGTTATTGCCTCTGTTGTCTTCTGGGGTGATCCTGTTGTTCTGGCCTCTGTGGTCGCCGGTCCCGTTCCTGTTACACTGGCCACGGTTGTCTCTGGATCTGTCCCTGTTGTTCCTCGTCTGGTTTCCTCCCGGTTTGTCTCGTGATGAATCTTTCCATCCGACTCGTGACCTGTCTATTTTATTCCTACCTTGCCTGTTGTTGTTGTTCGCCGAGGGGTCCCGTTGGAAGTTCAGTCTCTTCGGGCTCTTCCACCTGTTCGAGTCTGTTCTCGGTGGGAAGGAGGGTTGTTGTGGGACGTGCTTGCCTAGAATAAGGGACAGAGGGGCATCATCGTCATCGTTCATCAGGAGCACTGAACGTAAGGGTTTTGGGGTCGCTTGCTTTTGTTGTTGCTGTGGCTGCACTGGTTCTATGGCTCTTAGACCTAGGGCTTTGTCCACTACTGTAGTCAGGCTCTGCAGTGTACCTTCCTGAGGGTTTGAGAAAAAACTTTCATACCTGTGTGACGTCTGTCCCGAGCGCATCATCAGACTTCCATCGTATGGTCTTTCGAGGGGTCCTTGGTTTCGGAGTTGTCTTTTGTCTGAAACCTTCCCATAAGGCCGTACCTATTCTTACCTGAACCCAACCTCGTATTAGGAGGCGGGCTACGATGAGCTCTATTTTGGCCATTTCTCTCGTATGTGAGGCTTTGAGAAGGAGTGTGTATGTCGCCATAGACGCTCTGGCCTGTTCCAAGTTAACTCTGTTTAGACAGCTGGCTAAACCTGGTAGGATTGAAAGACCTGTTGAGAAAATTTGGAAACAAACCTGTAGGGCAAGGTATTCAGGGACTGTGTTCAGCCTTACTGCCCATTGGACGAACGTCAACCTGTATTTTAAATATTCTAAAGTTGTAAAGATTGGCTGTACCATGGCTATAATTTCGAAGTCCTCAGTGTTCTGTCTTGTGTTGGTCAAAAGTTTGCTCACCTCATCCAAAACTGTTGCAACATATCACCTCACCCAAATGCGAGTATATAAGACCAGCTGTTTAGCGTTAGAATAAGTAAAACTCTGTTAAGTGTTTTCAGGTTATAGTTGTCTGTGTGTGTAAACTAATGTCTTTGAAAATATAATAGGTTATTATGAAACACATTCAAGTTATATATATATATATATATATATATATATATATATATATATATATATATATATATATATCTCGTACCTAGTAGCCAGAACGCACTTCTCAGCCTACTATTCAAGGCCCGATTTGCCTAATAAGCCAAGTTTTAATGAATCATTATATTTTCTCTAATTTTTTTCTTATCAAATGATAAAGTTACCCATTTCATTATGTATGAGGTCAATTTTTTTTATTGTAGTTAAAATTAACGTAGATATATGACCGAACGTAACCAACCCTACCTAACCTAACCTATCTTTATAGGTTAGGTTAGGTTAGGTAGCCGAAAAAGTTAGGTTAGGTTAGGTGGTCTAAAAACAATTAATTCATGAAAACTTGGCTTATTAGGCAAATCGGGCCTTGCATAGTAGGCTGAGAAGTGCATTCTGGCTACTAGGTACGACATATATATATATATATATATGTCGTACCTAGTAGCCAGAACTCACTTTTCAGCCTACAATGCAAGGCCCGATTTGCCTAATAAGCCAAGTTTTCATGAATTAATATATTTTCTCTAATTTTTTTCTTATGAAATGATAAAGCAACCCATTTCATTATGAAAGAGGTCAATTTTTTTTTATTGGAGTTAAAATTAACGTAGATATATGACAGAACCTAACCAACCCTACCTAACCTAACCTAACCTATCTCTATAGGTTAGGTTAGGTTAGGTAGCCGAAAAAGTTAGGTTACGTTAGGTTAGGTAGGTTAGGTAGTCGAAAAGCAATTAATTCATGAAAACTTGGCTTATTAGGCAAATCGGGCCTTGCATAGTAGGCTCAGAAGTGAGTTCTGGCTACTAGGTACGACATATATATATATATATATATATATATATATATATATATATATATATATATATATATATATATATATATATATATATATATATATATATATATATATATATATATATATATATATATATATATATTAGTATATTTTGGTAGCAGTCTTTCCTGTAGACATATAATATTAAATATGACCGAAAAAGTAAGATTAATAATTCTAACACGAATTTTCTCAATCTTTCGTACATTTCTTTTCACTGTTGGAGGTAAATCAAAAATCAATTCTCCAAAATTAATTTTTATTTCTAGTCTGACGCGACACGAGCGCGTTTCGTAAAACTTATTACATTTTCAAAGACTTTAGTTCACAAATACACAACTGAATAGAACTTACGCATCTCCGATTTTATATCTACATTTGAGTGAGGTGGAAGGGGTGATGTGGCATTAACACAAGACAGAACAAGATGTGGCATTAATAGGGTATTAATTTCATCAACACAAGACAGAACAAGAGTATTAATAGGGTATTAATTTCATCAACACAAGACAGAACACGAAACAATGGATATTGAATAGAAGTGTTTGTAGAAAGCCTATTGGACCATATTTCTTGATGCTTCTATATTGGAGCGGAGTCTTGAGGTGGGTAGAATATAGTTGTGCAATAATTGGTTGTTGATTGCTGGTGTTGACTTCTTGATGTGTAGTGCCTCGCAAACGTCAAGCCGCCTGCTATCGCTGTATCTATCGATGATTTCTGTGTTGTTTACTAGGATTTCTCTGGCGATGGTTTGGTTGTGGGAAGAGATTATATGTTCCTTAATGGAGCCCTGTTGCTTATGCATCGTTAAACGCCTAGAAAGAGATGTTGTTGTCTTGCCTATATACTGGTTTTTTTTTGGAGCTTACAGTCCCCAAGAGGGCATTTGAAGGCATAGACGACGTTAGTCTCTTTTAAAGCGTTCTGTTTTGTGTCTGGAGAGTTTCTCATGAGTAGGCTGGCCGTTTTTCTGGTTTTATAGTAAATCGTCATTTGTATCCTCTGATTTTTGTCTGTAGGGATAACGTTTCTATTAACAATATCTTTCAGGACCCTTTCCTCCGTTTTATGAGCTGTGGAAAAGAAGTTCCTGTAAAATAGTCTAATAGGGGGTATAGGTGTTGTGTTAGTTGTCTCTTCAGAGGTTGCATGGCTTTTCACTTTCCTTCTTATGATGTCTTCGACGAAACCATTGGAGAAGCCGTTATTGACTAGGACCTGCCTTACCCTACAGAGTTCTTCGTCGACTTGCTTCCATTCTGAGCTGTGGCTGAGAGCACGGTCGACATATGCGTTAACAACACTCCTCTTGTACCTGTCTGGGCAGTCGCTGTTGGCATTTAGGCACATTCCTATGTTTGTTTCCTTAGTGTAGACTGCAGTGTGGAAACCTCCGCCTTTTTCCATGACTGTTACATCTAGAAAGGGCAGCTTCCCATCCTTTTCCATCTCGTAAGTGAAACGCAGCACGGAACTCTGCTCAAATGCCTCCTTCAGCTCCTGCAGATGTCTGACATCAGGTACCTGTGTAAAAATGTCGTCAACATACCTGCAGTATATGGCCGGTTTCAAGTTCATGTCGACTAAGACTTTTTGCTCGATGGTACCCATGTAGAAGTTTGCAAACAGGACACCTAGGGGAGAACCCATGGCGACCCCATCTACTTGCTTATACATGTGCCCATCCGGGCTCAAGAAGGGTGCCTCTTTAGTACAAGCTTGGAGTAGTTTCCTCAGAATATTTTCTGGTATGTCAAGAGGAGTACAGGCTGGATCACGATACACTCTGTCGGCTATCATTCCGATTGTCTCGTCCACAGGTACGTTGGTAAACAGCGATTCTACGTCCAACGAGGCTCTTATCCCTGTGGCCCGTGTGCCCCGCAGTAAGTCAACAAATTCCTTTGGAGACTTCAGGCTGAAGGCGCAAGGAACATAAGGAGTCAGCAGGCCGTTGAGTCGCTTCGCCAGTCTGTACGTGGGTGTGGGTATCTGGCTAATGATTGGCCGAAGTGGGTTTCCAGGCTTGTGCGTCTTGACATTTCCATACGCATATCCAGGTTTATATTCCCCAATGATCTTTGGCAGGTGGAGTCCGGATTTCTTGGCGTTCACAGTTTCGATCAGTTTGTTGAACTTTGCTTTTAATTCGGCTGTAGTGTCTTTCGTTACCCTTTGGAACTTAGTTTGGTCAGAGAGTATGATGTTCATTTTCGCCAGATATTCGACTTTTTTAAGAATGACATATATTGGCGACTTGTCACCTCTCCTGACAACTATCTCCTTGTTCTCACGAAGGCTTTTAGCTGCCGCTTTAAGCTCGGGGACAGTATGGCGCTTCTGTAGTTGCCTCGATTCTTTCCTCCTTCTGCAATAAGTTCTGCTTGTAAGGTATTTTTGGTAGTGACCTTCTTTTGTGTCTCGGGGTCGAATATGTCGTCCAACAGAATTTCCAACTCTACTTTCCGGGCCATCTCACTCGGTCTGGACATAACATGACAGTTTATGCCCAGATTTAGGAGTGACTTGGTCCTCAGTGAGGTTAATTCCTGCAAGGTTCAGGAAGCCATCTCTTGGTCGTGGAATTGCCATCGGTCCTCCATCCGGAAATCCGGACTCCACCTGCCAAAGATCATTGGGGAATATAAACCTGGATATGCGTATGGAAATGTCAAGACGCACAAGCCTGGAAACCCACTTCGGCCAATTATTTGCCAGATACCCACACCCACGTAAAGACTGGCGAAGTGACTCAACGGCCTGCTGACTCCTTATGTTCCTTGCGCCTTCAGCCTGAAGTCTCCAAAGGAATTTGTTGACTTACTGCGGGGCACACGGGCCACAGGGATAAGAGCCTCGTTGGACGTAGAATCAATGTTTACCAACGTACCTGTGGACGAGACAATCGGAATGATAGCCGACAGAGTTTATCGTGATCCATCCTGTACTCCTCTTGACATACCAGAAAATATTCTGAGGAAACTACTCCAAGCTTGTACTAAAGAGGCACCCTTCTTGAGCCCGGATGGGCACATGTATAAGCAAGTAGATGGGGTCGCCATGGGTTCTCCCCTAGGTGTCCTGTTTGCAAACTTCTACATGGGTACCATCGAGCAAAAAGTCTTAGTCGACATGAACTTGAAACCGGCCATATACTGCAGGTATGTTGACGACATTTTTACACAGGATGTCAGACATCTGCAGGAGCTGAAGGAGGCATTTGAGCAGAGTTCCGTGCTGCGTTTCACTTACGAGATGGAAAAGGATGGGAAGCTGCCCTTTCTAGATGTAACAGTCATGGAAAAGGGCGGAGGTTTCCACACTGCAGTCTACACTAAGGAAACAAACATAGGAATGTGCCTAAATGCCAACAGCGACTGCCCAGACAGGTACGAGAGGAGTGTTGTTAACGCATATGTCGACCGTGCTCTCAGCCACAGCTCAGAATGGAAGCAAGTCGACGAAGAACTCTGTAGGGTAAGGCAGGTCCTAGTCAATAACGGCTTCTCCAATGGTTTCGTCGAAGACATCATAAGAAGGAAAGTGAAAAGCCATGCAACCTCTGAAGAGACAACTAACACAACACCTATACCCCCTATTAGACTATTTTACAGGAACTTCTTTTCCACAGCTCATAAAACGGAGGAAAGGGTCCTGAAAGATATTGTTAATAGAAACGTTATCCCTACAGACAAAAATCAGAGGATACAACTGACGATTTACTATAAAACCAGAAAAACGGCCAGCCTACTCATGAGAAACTCTCCAGACACAAAACAGAACGCTTTAAAAGAGACTAACGTCGTCTATGCCTTCAAATGCCCTCTTGGGGTCTGTAAGCTCCAAAAAAAAACCAGTATATAGGCAAGACAACAACATCTCTTTCTAGGCGTTTAACGATGCATAAGCAACAGGGCTCCATTAAGGAACATATAATCTCTTCCCACAACCAAACCATCGCCAGAGAAATCCTAGTAAACAACACAGAAATCATCGATAGATACAGCGATAGCAGGCGGCTTGACGTTTGCGAGGCACTACACATCAAGAAGTCAACACCAGCAATCAACACCCAATTATTGCACAACTATATTCTACCCACCTCAAGACTCCGCTCCAATATAGAAGCATCAAGAAATATGGACCAATAGGCTTTCTACAAACACTTCTATTCAATATCCATTGTTTCATGTTCTGTCTTATGTTGATGAATTTAATTCCCTATTAATACTCTTGTTCTGTCTTGTGTTGATGAAATTAATACCCTATTAATGCCACATCTTGTTCTGTCTTGTGTTAATGCCACATCACCCCTTCCAACTCACTCAAATGTAGATATAAAATCGGAGATGCGTACGTTCTATTCAGTTGTGTATTTGTGAACTAAAGTCTTTGAAAATGTAATAAGTTTTACGAAACGCGCTCGTGTCGCGTCAGACTAGAAATAAAAATGAATTTTGGAGAATTGATTTTTGATTTACCTCCAACAGTGAAAAGAAATGTACGAAAGATTGAGAAAATTCGTGTTAGAATTATTAATCTTACTTTTTCCGTCACATTTAATAATAATATATATATATATATATATATATATATATATATATATATATATATATATATATATATATATATATATATATGTCGTACCTAGTAGCCAGAATGCACTTCTCAGCCTACTATGCAAGGCTCGATTTGCCTAATAAGCCAAGTTTTCATGAATTAATTGTTTTTCGACAACCTAACCTACCTAACCTAACCTAACCTAACTTTTTCGGCTACCTAACCTAACCTAACGTATAAAGATAGGTTAGGTAGGGTTGGTTAGGTTCGGCCATATATCTACGTTAATTTTAACTTCAATACAAAAAAATTGACCTCATGCGTAATGAAATGGGTAGCTTTATCATTTCATAAGAAAAAAATTAAAGAAAATATATTAATTCAGTAAAACTTGGCTTATTAGGCAAATCGGGCCTTGCATAGTAGGCTGAAAAGTGCGTTCTGGCAACTAGGTACATTATATATATATATATATATATATATATATATATATATATATATATATATATATATATATATATATATATATATACATATATATACATATATATATATATATACATATATATATATATACATATATGTCGTACCTAGTAGCCAGAACGCACTTCTCAACCTACTATGCAAGGCCCGATTTGCGTAATAAGCCAATTTTTCCTGAATTAATATATTTTCTCTATTTTTTTTCTTATGAAATGATAAAGCTACCCATTTCATCATGTATGAGGTCAATTTTTTTTTATTGGAGTTAAAATTAACGTAGATATATGACCGAACCTAACCAACCCAACCTAACCTATCTTTATAGGTTAGGTTAGGTTAGGTAGCCGAAAAAGTTAGGTTAGGTTAGGTTAGGTAGGTTAGGTAGTCGAAAAACAATTAATTCATGAAAACTTGGCTTATTAGGCAAATCGGGCCTTGCATAGTAGGCTGAGAAGTGCGTTCTGGCTACTAGGTACGACATATATATATATATATATATATATATATATATATATATATATATATATATATATATATATATATATATATATATATATATATATATATAATTGCCTATCAAAGAAAGGAAAATGCTTAAAAAACAAAACACTTAAGGGCACTTAAAGTGATCAATACAAATAAAACTTATTAACTGTCACATATATTAAAACTAATTTAAAATCCATTAAACTACAAGATGAAATTTATAACTACTAAAACTAACCATTCTATTAAACTTACGTGAAGTGATCAAAAGTGAAACTTGATACCTAACACATAGATACTAAACACTTTAACAAATATTTATATAATGACTACAAATCTACAAACAATGTATGTAAAATGCAAACAGAATAAACGACAATTATAAAGTACTAACCAAAGTCTTATAAAAAACTCAAATAATAAAGAAAATTAAATACCAAAAAATGTATTATATATCCTAAATAAAAGATTATATTAATGTACAATATCAAGACTTGAAATAAGTAAGAAAGTGCAAAAACATGGCAAACTAAACAAAAAATTAAACTACCAAAATGAACTAAAAATCAAATTACAGGGCCTACTGTGCACTATACAGTCTACAATTGAACAGCTGAAAGGTCGCTATTTAACAGAGGCCGCAGTTCCTTTATATATAAGGATTCCATTATAATCTGACTGGCCATTCATACAGGTGTCCAGAATTTTAAAATCAGATTCCAGCAGAGAATGATCAAACTCATAACAATGGTTTCTAATCTCCGAAAATGCTGGTTTAGACAACGGTAATCCAGTCCTAAAAGATAATCCCCGGTGCTCAAGAATCCTAATTATAAAGTTCCGAATGGAACTCCCGACATATCCAGCATTACAGCTGGAACAATTATACATATATACGACATTTGAGCACAAGGGGGTAGGCACTTTATCTTTAAATTTAAAATAAGAGCCTATGGTATTTGTGTTGACAAAAATAAATCTAAAGTCTACTTGAGGATAACACTGCTGCAACAGTCTCCTCAAACGACTCCTTACAGAAAAGCTAATACTGCCATAAAATGGTAATTTAATATATTTAAGATCCCTTTCCGCTGTAGTAATCTTACACGATGGGTGAAACTTTTTATTTAAGAAATTCCTTATACAAGTATAAACCATATGCAAAGGATAACCAGTATTTGAAAAAAAATTCACAAGAAAATTAATTTCCTGATCAAAGTTATTCCAATTAGAACATAAAACAAAGGCCCTATTCAGTAGAGTGTTAATTGCATTTTTCTTAAAAATATCAGGAACAAAGGAATTAAAATTTAAACCTAAACCAGTAAAGGTTGGTTTCCTAAAAACATTAGTGTTGAACCCATTAAGGTTATTCACTATTACATCAAGAAAGGACAATGAAATATCAACTTCATACTCTGCAGTAAACCGTATATTACTATGTTGTGCATTAAGATACTCTCTAAATTTCTCAATATGACATTGGTCCTTAAACAACAAAAAAGTGTCATCTACATATCTCCTGTACAAGACTGGTTTAAAGGCCGAAGGACAATTATCAAGCCAATTTATTTCGTGAAAACTCAAAAAAGCATTAGCCAGTGCAGGACCTAAAGGAGACCCCATTGCTACTCCATCAATTTGTTTATAATAAATATTATTAAACATAAAGATGGAGTCTTTAACTGCTATTTCTAACAGCCGTCTGAATATTTTACTACAAAATCCAGACACTAAGTTAGTGTCAGCAAATAATTGACTTACACTGATATCAATGGTTTCCAACAGAGGATTATTAGTAAAAAGTGATTCAACATCGAAACTGGCCATTATAGTTGGGAACTCTAAATTTAAAAAGGAAAGTTCTTTTACAAAATCCTGAGAATTTCTCACAGTAAATTCATTATGCGTTAGTGGTTCTAATAATGGAACCAGAAACTTAGCCAGTTTATAATTAAAAGTGCCAATCGCTGATAAATTAGGACGAATCGGTATACCTGTTTTATGAACTTTAGGTAACCCATATAAGATGCCTGGCTTAGAGCCAGTTGCAAGTAATTTAGTATAATCAAAAAGAGAGTCTTTCAAACTTCTTAAAACTCTTCAGTTTATCCTCACATTTTAAAATATACGAGAATGGGTCTATATCAACCAACGTAAATTTAGAGGGGGTCTAACAACCTTTCCATCTTATTAACATACTCTAACTTGTCCAAAACCACTATACCCCAACCTTTATCTGGCCTGGTAATGCAAATACTCCTATCATTCTTTAAGCCATTAATACACTCCAATTTCCTTTTGTCAAAAGGAGGGAATGTAGATTTACATTTACCAAAGTTGTTAAAGACTTCATGTGCTAAGGAGGAAACAGTACTGATGATATTGGTCCAACTATAATTTGTACCAGTCCTTAGGGTACAAGTTTTCAATGTGTTGCATAACCGCACAAAATCTAAAAAATGATTAAAAAATTTAGGTTTTTTACACGTCAATCCGAAGTCTAACCCTAGAGAGAGAAGTTCTTTCTCAATGGGAGACAGAACTCTTTTTGAAAAATTGAAAACCACCTTATCAGGGTCCACCGAATTAAATGAAGGTATACCCAAGTTACGCAATTTCTTCTCGTGAATAAGTCTACATTTTTCAACCCTTTTATCATTATAATTTTCATATTTACATTTTAAGGATGCAAAATCAACCCAGGAAACCAAGATCTTGAATTTCTCCAAGTACACGTGGAATTCACTTTTCAACTTATTTATCCGCTTCTGCTTTTCCGAAATTTCAAAGTCCAACATCTTAATAACCAAGAATTATATTCACTTGTCAACGCAAATTTGTCGGAATACACTTTAAACCTGAGAAATCTTGGGACCAAACGATGCGCCTTACAGGTTTGTAGAAATTCCAAATCCAAGTGAGCCTTCTTAACTGCGAAATCCACTTTCTCTATTCTTCTGTATAACGTAACTGTAGGTCTTCCATATCGTTTTAATAAAATATTTATGATCGATGTTCCCTTCGGGAATCTTAATTTTAAGATGAATAGGAAAACCAGGGATATACTGAACATCTTGTTTCAGATTCTTTACTTTAAAATGCATAACGTTTCGAATACTTCTCGTATTTATCATCAGATCTGAAAGAAAAAAAACAGAAATCACAGTCAAATAACTGGTAAACAAAGAACTCATACTGAATATAATTGCCTATCAGAGAAAGGAAAATGTTTTAAAAACAAAACACTTAAGCTCACTTAAAGTGATCAATACTAATAACATTTATTAACTGTCACATTTATAAAAACTAATTTAAAAATCCATTAAACTACAAGATGAATTTTATAACTACTAAAACAAACCATTCTATTAAACTTACGTGAAGTGATCAGAAGTGAAACTTGATACCCGACACATAGACACTAAACACTATAACAAATATTCATATAAAGAATAAAAATCTACAAAAAATGTATATAAAATACAAACAGAATAAATGACAATTGTAAAGTACTAACCAAAATCTTATAAAAATTCAAATAATAAATAAAACTAAATACCAAAAAATGTATTAAATATCGTAAATAAAGATTATAATAATGTACAATGTCAAGACTTGAAATAAGTAAGAAGGGGCAAAGACATGGTAAACTAAACAAAATTATAATAAAATTAAACTACCAGAATGAACTATAAATCAAATTACAGTGCCTACTGTGCACTATACAGTGTACAATTGAACAGCTGAAAGGTTGCTATTTAACAGAGGCCGCAGTTCCTTTATATATAAGGATTCCATTACTCTCAAATCTGACTGGCCATCCATACAAGTGTCCAGAATTTTAAAATCAGATTCCAGCAGCGAATGATCAAACTCATAACAATGGTTTCTAATCTCCGAAAATGCTGGTATAGACAATGGTAATCCAGTCCTAAAAGATAATCCCCGGTGCTCAAGTATCCTAATCTTAAAGTTCCGAATGGAACTCCCGATATATCCAGCATTACAGCTGGAACAATTGTACATATATACGACATTTGAGCACAAGGGGGTAGGCACTTTATCTTTAAATTTAAAATAAGAGCCTATGGTATTTGTGTTGACAAAAATAAATCTAAAGTCTACTTGAGGATAACAATGCTGCAACAGTCTCCTCAAACGACTCCTTACAGAAAAACTAATAGTGCCATAAAATGGTAATTTAATATATTTAAGATCCCTTTCTACTGTAGTAATCCTACACGATGGGTGACACTTCTTATTTAAGAAATTCCTTATAAAGGTATAAACCATATGCAAAGGATAACCATTATTTGAAAAAAAAATACACAAGAAAATTAATTTCTTGATCAAAGTTATTCCAATTTGAACATAAAACAAAGGCCCTATTCAGTAGAGTGTTAATTGCATTTTTCTTAAAAATATCAGGAACAAAAGAATTAAAATTTAAACCTAAACCAGTAAAAGTTGGTTTCCTAAAAACATTAGTGTTGAACCCATTAAGGTTATTCACTGTGACATCAAGAAACGACAATGAATTATCCACTTCACACTCTGCAGTAAAACGTATATTACTATGTTGTGCATTAAGATACTCTCTAAATTTCTCAATATGACATTGGTCCTTAAATAACAAAAAAGTGTCATCTACATATCTCCTGTACAAGACTGGTTTAAAGGCCAAAGGACATTATCAAGCCAATTTATTTCATGCAAACTCAAAAAAGCATTAGCCAGTGCAGGACCTAAAGGAGACCCCATTGCTACTCCATCAATTTGTTTATAATATTTATTATTAAACATAAAGACGGAGTCTTTAACCGCTATTTCTAACAGAACATCTGATGATGTAGATTTGACTAAATGTAAACTCTGTCAGCAAAACTATTTGCATACTTTGCGTCATTTGCGTCACCGAATAATAAGTAATAACACTCGTGCTTGTAAACCCCCTTAAAGTAAAAGTGGAAAGAGGGGAAGTAACAAAAGATTTGAAAAGTGACTTAAGTAAAAACTTAATTAAATTAAACAAACCGAGGCTACCTAACCTTAATGAGTTAGAAAAAAAGAATAAATGATAAAGGTAGAAGCACAGAAGGGTGAAGAACAAATGCGCAGGGAATGTAGAGGACCAAAGATAAAAAAGGTAAAGAATAGGTACAAGAGATGTAACAAATAGACAAATAAGGCGTAAGTGAGAGACTGAGAGAGTAGACTGTAAATAAGCCTAAAATAAAGCCTGAAAAGACTTAAAGAGCTTAAGGACACTTAGGACATGAAGTACAATAATACATAAGTAAACTAAAATAAAGTAAAATAAATAACGAATAAAACGGATAAATAATATAAATAAAATGAATAAATGTGTAGCAGTATAAACAGAATAAGGACATAAGTAATAACGAAAATAAAGAAAATAAATAACGAATAAAACGAATAAATGTGTAGCAGTACAAACAATAAGGACATGAGTAATAACTAATATATAGTAAAATAAATAACGAAAGAAACGGATAAATAAAACGAATAAATGTGTAGCAGTATAACCAGAATAAGGACATAACTCCCCAACTGGGAATCCTACTAATGACAAATGGGAAAAGGGGAATACTAAAGAGGAAGTTAATGTAAAATAAATTATAAGTAGAAGAAAGCGAACCAAGGCTGACTAAACGAGAAAAAACAGAAATTAAATTATAAGAATAAAAGAATAAGGGAAGAAGCACAGAATACTTAAAACATAAAATTAATAAAATAATAAAGTAAATAAGACCGTAGAACAATAAGAGGACCCAAGAAGAAAAGTGAACTGGACCAGGAAAAGAAAACTCCCCTACTGGGAGTCTTACTAGAAATATTAAGTGGGAGAAGGGGAAATAATAATGAAGGAAGTTAAATTAAAGGAATAAGAAGTAAAGTAAGCGAACCAAAACTGCCTAAACGTAATGAAGCAGAGCGAATACAAATAAGAATAATAAAGATGAGGGAAGAAGCGCAGTATTAGGGAAAGAAAATTACGAGAAGAGAAATGAGTACTGACAAACGGGGGAGACGGAAAAAGCACTCTTTACATAACTAAGTAAGGAGCAAAAAACAGGTTAAGAGTAAAGAGTAACTATAAAGAGAAGGAATAGCCTACAAAATCGTCTAGACAGGAAGGGAAAAAAGGGCAGCACAGAAGAAGGAGGGAGAACAAAACCTAGCAAGGCGAGAATGCAAGTGAAGAAAAAGTGACGAAAAAACTTACGCCAGAAGAGATAGCAAAAACGGACCCCAGGGCAACAAAATACACGATACTTCCTTCAGAGGCGGACGCAGGGAAGGCGCTAACGAACGTCCCCTCCTCCAGCGCAGAGCGAAAGCCATCTGCGCCCCTAGGGACGGAGCGTTGACATAGAGAGGAGCTCCAAGCGTTAACAACTCGTCCACTCCCACGGCGCCGAGCCCAGCTACGGGGAGCCCCGCAGCGTTCCCAACTGTACACCGCCGCCCTAGGCATCAGCTGCTGGATCGTCAGCTTGCCCCCATAGATGGTACATCAGCAGCTGGCCCGCCGCCAGCTAGGATAACGGCACTGGGACATCCACTCGTGGACACCGACGGCTGGACCGGCAGCTGCTGGGCCACCAGCTGGGTCACGTGGTTAGGGAGGAGCCCCGCGTGGAGCAGAAGGGGCCACGTGGACCCAGCCGCCTCCCCCCCCCCCCCTGCAACCCTCCGGCCCAGGGCAGGACGCCACCAGCTGGGACATCAGCTGCTGGGACCCCCACATCTGGGGCCCATCAGCTGGGACACGAGGCCAGGAAGAAGGGGGGCGCCCGGGGGGGCTCCCAGTGCCCATAAGGGGGACACTGGGGCCCAGGAAAGCTAGCTAGGGAACGAGAAGCGTAGCCCGAGGGACAAGGCGCTAGTCACACGCCTACAGTGGGGTCAGTCTTAGCCTAGAAGGGGCTCCATGCTCAATGGGGGGAGGGGGGGGGGGAACACAGGCGAGGTCTTACCTTAGTTCTTGTTGCGGGCCAGATGCCCCTGTCGGGTCACTCTGAGATGTCGAGGGGCCCCCGATGGGCATGTTCGTTAGGGCGGGGGCCGAGGTTGCTGGTGTAGGGTCCATATTGTGCACTGATGACCAATCCAAACTTCTATGGGGATGAAGGAGTCCACGTGGCGGAGGGGAAGAAGGAGTCCTGTTTCGAGCGAAGCAGGCCGGAGCTGGAGCATAACTGAGGGGGAAACTCAGAAGAATCAGAATAATACAGGAGTAGATGCCCATTGGGGCGAGCTTGGAAGTGGGGACAGAAGAAGATAAGGGGAGGGTGAGAGGAAGAAGATTTGTAAGAGAAAAAGTGCCAGGGCTAAACCCAGCTGCGTGTCGTTTGGTTGCGGCATTCGAGGCAGGGACTCAGTCGGGTGTTTTCAGTGACAACATCGGGACATCACAAACTCACAACATCACAGTGATTGGCTCAAGAGCGTCAGGGCTGAACTTTTTACGGATGGTTTGTGCTGGTCTTTGAGAGCTGAATATGTAATGATAGTGGATGCTGGGTGTTGAGAGCTAAAGTTTAACGAAATACAGAGTTAGGAGGAGGATCATGGTTGGTAGAGAAGAGGTCATGATTGTTTCGTGGTAGTCTGAGAGAATGTAAGAGAAAATCAATGTGTTGTTCATGATAAGTGAGTAGTCTATCAATTTGTTTGTCTGATAAAGTTTTCCAGTAGGTATTTAGGGCAGGAATGTTCGTACTTTCATGGAGACTTTGACTGGTATTTAACTCTTGCCATCGGGTGTTGAGTACCCATCTTAGTGCTCTATTCTGTATTCTTTAAGGACACTTAGTGTCCTTAAGTGCTTTGTAAAGGTGCATTTTTGTGTTAGGTTTTGCAAGTCTAAGTCTGTACAGTTTTTTCATGGCTTGAAGAGCTATTGCATGTTTCTGTGTAATGTGTGTGTGAAAGAGTAGTTGTCGATCAAATATGAGTCCAAGGACTGTGGAGGAGGGAGATACAGAGATATAAGTAGGATTTTGAGTGTATGAATAGAGTTTGAGAGGAATTGGGCGAATAGTTCTTTTGCAGAAAAAGTAGGTGACTTTAGATTTGCTGGAGTTGGTTTTTATACGCCATTTGTACTCCCACTCAGTGGGAGTACAAACATCAAGTTCTGTTTGTGCTCTGTTTGTTAGTGTATCAATGGTGTTGCTGGTGACAAGGTGAGAGACATCATCGGCATAACATATGGTTAATGAAGTGTGATGAACAGGGTCAGGAATGTCGTTTATGTATAGGATGTAGAGCGTTGGGGCAAGAACAGAACCTTGGGGAACACCGGCGTGTAAGTTGAAGTAGTCAGAGTGTTGTCGGAGGAACTTAATTCTCATTGTCCTATTGTCTAAGTAGTTAGAAAGAAGTTTGGTGGTGATAAGAGGAAGATTAAAGTTGTTGCATAGTTTGAATTTTAAGCCGTCATGCCAAACATTGTCAAAGGCCTTCTCAACGTCCTTAGTGATGAGTGCAGTCTTAAGTCTTTGGTGCTGACTGATACTGAGGTAGTTAGTCATGATGTTTAAGGCGTCGTGAGTGGACCGGTGAGGCCGAAATCCAAACTGTTTGTTAGTGAGTAAGTCATTGTGTTCAAGGTGGGTTCTAAGTCTCTGGTTGATCAGCCTTTCAAAGACTTTGCCAAGTGTCTCTAGAAGGCTGATGGGTCTATAGTTCTTTGGGTCAGTGTGGGGTTTCCCAGGTTTTGGAATAAGAACGGCTGTGACAGACTTAAAGTTGAGTGGAAAGTATCCAGAGGCAAGGGAGGCGTTGAATAGGTTAGTGATAGCAGTAATGATAGAAGTAGGGAGTTGTCTATTTGATTGTTGCCGCCGAAGGCGGCTAGTTTATTGTGCACCCCATACTCATCCTGTGAGCGGTAGCGCAAAAGCATTACAGAGGGCACAAAAGGTCTTTATCAGACCTCATCTTAGATTATTACATAAACAATGTCTTCAATCCTTCACACCTTATAGATACAATGTCAGCTAGTTACAGAGAAAGTGCTATTACAAGATCTACATATTTACAGTAAGTCATCATACATTAATGGGAAGGATATGTCCAATGCCAGACGCACCAGGGGCTCTACGACGAGTGCCCATGAGAGCTGTCTTAACATCAGCTAGAGTTAGTGGAGTCTGTAGTTCAGTGTTTGAATTGAGATTTCCAAGGTGGATGAGGTCGTCTTGTGTAGTTGCTTGTCTATTTTGGTACTCACCTAGTTGTACTCACCTAGTTGTGCTTGCGGGGGTTGAGCTCTGGCTCTTTGGTCCCGCCTCTCAACCGTCAGTCAACAGGTGTACAGGTTCCTGAGCCTATTGGGCTCTATCATATCTACACTTGAAACTGTGTATGGAGTCAGCCTCCACCACATTGCTTCCTAATGCATTTCATTTGTCAACCACTCTCACACTAAAAAAGTTCTTTCTAATATCTCTGTGGCTCATTTGGGCACTCAGTTTCCACCTGTGTCCCCTAGTGCGTGTGCCCCTTGTGTTAAATAGCCTGTCTTTATCAACCCTGTCGATTCCCTTGAGAATCTTGAATGTGGTGATCATGTCCCCCCTAACTCTTCTGTCTTCCAACGAAGTGAGGTTCAATTCCCATAGTCTCTCCTCATAGCTCATACCTCTCAGCTCGAGTACTAGTCTGGTGGCAAACATTTGAACCTTTTCCAGTTTAGTCTTATGCTTGACTAGATATGGACTCCATGCTGGAGCCGCATATTCCAGGATTGGTCTGACATATGTGGTATATAATGTTCTGAAAGAATCCTTACACAATTTTCTAAAGGCCGTTCTTATGTTAGCCAACCTGGCATATGCTGCTGATGTTATCCTCTTGATATGAGCTTCAGGGGACAGGTCTGGCGTGATATCAACCCCCAGGTCTTTCTCTCTCTCTGACTCTTGAAGTATTTCATCTCCCAAGTGATACCTTGTATCTGGTCTCCTGCTTCCTACCCCTATCTTCATTACATTACATTTGCTTGGGTTAAACTCTAACATCCATTTGTTCGACCATTCCTGAAGCTTGTCCAGGTCTTCTTGAAGCCTCAAGCTGTCCTCCTCTGTCTTAATCCTTCTCATAATTTTGGCGTCGTCAGCAAACATTGAGAGGAATGAGTCTATACCCTCTGGGAGATCAATTACGTATATCAAAAACAGGATAGGTCTAAGCACAGAGCCCTGTGGGACTCCACTGGTGACTTCACGCCATTCTGAGGTCTCACCCCTCACTATATTTCTCTGCTTCCTATTGCTTAGGTACTCCCTTATCCACTGGAGCGCCCTACCAGTAACTCCTGCCTGTTTCTCCAGCTTATTCATCAACCTTTTATGGGGTACTGTGTCAAAGGCTTTCCGACAGTCCAAAAAAATGCAGTCCGCCCATCCTTCTCTTTCTTGCTTAATCTTTGTCACCTGATCGTAGAATTCTATCAAGCCTGTAAGGCAAGATTTACCCTCCCTGAACCCATGTTGATGAGTTGTCACGAAGTCTCTTCTCTCCAGATGTGTTACTAGGTTTTTTCTCACAATCTTCTCCATCACCTTGCATGGTATACAAGTTAAGGACACTGGCCTGTAGTTCAGTGCCTCTTGTCTGTCACCCTTTTTTAATATTGGTACTACATTAGCAGTCTTCCATACTTCTGGTAGGTCTCCCGTTTCCAGTGACCTACTATACACTATGGAGAGTGGCAAGCAAAGTGCTCCTGCACACTCTTTCAATACCCATGGTGAGATTCCATCCGGCCCAACAGCTTTTCTCACATCCAGCTCCAATAGGTGCTTCTTGACCTCATCTCTTGTAATTTCGAACCTTTCCAAGGTCACCTGATTTATTGCCACCTCTCCTTGCGCCGTGACTTCTCCCTGTTCTATTGTAAAGACATCCTGGAACCTTTTCTTGAGTTCTTCACACACCTCTTTGTCATTCTCTGTGTACCTGTCCTCGCCCACCCTAAGTTTCATCACCTGTTCCTTCACTGTTGTCTTCCTCCTGATGTGACTGTGTAGTAGCTTTGGTTCGGTCTTGGCTTTATTAACTATATCATTTTCATACCTTTTCTCAGCTGCTCTTCTCAAACTAACATACTCGTTCCTGGTTCTCTGGTATCTCTCTCTACTTTCTGGTGTTCTGTTATTACGGAAGTTTCTCCATGCCCTTTTGTTCAGCTCCTTTGCTTTCATACATTCCCTATTAAACCACGGATTCTTCCTTTGCTTCTCTGTTTTTTCCTGTTGGGCTTGGACAAACCTGCTTACAGCCTCCTGACATTTTTGGGTGACATAGTCCATCATGTCTTGTACGGACTTGGTTCCGAGTTCTGTGTCCCAATGTATATCCCATAGGAATTTATTCATCTCCTCATAGTTTCCCTTTCGGTACGCCAGCCCTTTGTTTCCCACTTCTTTTTTGGGGGTGATAATTCTTAGCTCAACCAGGTACTCAAAGCTCAATATACTATGACCACTCATTCCCAAGGAGGCTTCCAACTTAACTTCCCTTATATCCGACTCATTTAGGGTAAATATCAGATCAAGCAAGGCTGGTTCATCCCCTCCTCTCGTTCTTGTCGGTCCCTTGATGTGTTGACTTAGAAAGTTTCTTGTTGCCACATCCAGCAGCTTAGCTCTCCTTGTGGGTCTCTGTTCCCCCAATCTATCTTTCCATGGTTGAAGTCTCCCATGATTAGTAGCCTGGATCCGTTCCTGCTAGCCACAGAAGCTGCTCTCTCTATTATATTGATGGTGGCCAAGTTGTTTCTATCATATTCCTGTCTGGGTCTTCTGACATTCGGTGGGGGGTTATATATGACTACTACTATAATTTTCTGTCCTCCAGTTGCTATGGTGCCTGATATGTAGTCACTGAAACCTTCACAGTTCTGAATTACCATCTCTTCGATACTCCAACCTTCTCTTAGTAGCAAAGCTACACCACCTCCTTCTCTCTCTTTTCTTGGTGTATCCAGTCTTCGACTATTTCAATGTTGGGGAGGAGGATGTGGGTGAAAGATTTGTTCCGAGTGGTGTTTAAAAATGTTGAGTACTGCTTCAGGATCAGTGATTTTGTTGTTATTATGTAGAAGGTATTTAAACGGTGTGTGAGTTGATCCTTGTAATCGTTTGATTTGTTTCCAGAATTCTTGAGGTGTCAGTTTTCTGCATTGTTCTGCTTGTTCTATGAGGTGTTTCCAATGTTCTGTGCGATCTTCATCTAGGCTGTTAAGGATGTGTTTTTTTAATGCTGTTAGGTCCCATAGTTTTTGTCCATGACGATGTATGTTTTGTAAGAATCTAGTGTGATAGCAAGCTAAGAGGCGTTTTGAGCGAATGGAGGGGGTGAAAGTGAAATGTGGTTTGAGTGTTGTTTTAGGAATGGAGATGTTTGCTGCATGAATGATGGTGTCTTGTATGTTGCGTGCTTGTGTGTCGATGTCAGTGTGATGTTTGTCATTGTATTCATAAGTGAGATCAGTGTCATCAATGTGTTGTTTGAACATGTCCCAGTTTGCCCTAAGGTATGAGAATTGAGGAGCGCTGGGGATGAGAATAGGATTTGTGGAGACTGTGAGAATTAAGGGAATATGATCATGGGTTGTCACGAAGTCTCTTCTCTCCAGATGTGTTACTAGGTTTTTTCTCACAATCTTCTGATTGTGGGCCCTGGTGAAATGAAGTGTTGCAAGTTGCTGCCATGTCTGTTGGTGAATATGAGATCAGGCCTGCCAGAACCTGTATGTGTGAAACAAGTGGGGAAATCAGGGCCAAGAAAGAATAGATGTTTTTGGGTGTATATTTGGTGAAGCTGTCTGCCATGCTGATTTGTGGTATTGTGGTGGAATGTAGGATGTTGTGCATTGAGGTCTGCAAGTAGAAAAACAGGCAAGTGAGTGTGGTTGAAGAGAGTTATGAAATCTTGCATGGGAATGTCGGTGTTAGGACGGGTGTAGGTTGTGCAGTTGATGAGAGAACCCATTTGTGTGTGCACTTTAATGGCTAGGAAATGTTTGTGAAGCCAATGTGTATGTAGGAGTTCGTGTTTGTATGAAGAACGGATGAGTATTGCAACTCCTTCATGTGCTTCAACTGGTGACTGGTAAGAGAAGTAGCCATAATGTTTGATTTTATAGGAGTTCGCAATGTATGTGCTATTTAATAATAGCACATCAGGTCTCTCGATCTCAATAAAATCTGACACCATGTGTCTAATGGAGAAATATGCCCGCACATTAAATTGGATGATCATTATGAATTTTTAGGTTTTGATGGGGTGCTGGTGGGGTTTTGTGCATGTACAGGAGCATGAGGTTTGCGTGATTCAATGACTTGGGCAGTTACTAAGGAGGGTGCATCTTGGAGGAGGGTGGTAGGAATTGTGGGAAATTGACAGCAGGAGGTGGGAGTAAGACAACGGGTTGCTGAGCGAGCTTGGGACGAGATGAGATGAGTTACAGAAGAAATGACTGGAGTTGTTGGGGGATGGAGGAAGGCAGAAGGCTTGTTGGCAGGAACCAGGTGAGAGGTATCAGAGGTTGTAGTGTTTGAAGTCAGATTAGAAGTGGAGGGGACAATGTTGGGAGAAGAGGGTGAAGGTGCGTTTGACATGGATGATTAAATTTGGGATAGTCCAGGATGTGCTGTTTGGTCAGTGGCACCGTTTTCTGTAGTAGTCAGGAGTGGGTTGGGAGGACATTGTGAGGGAACTGTAGTATTTTCCTCAGCTGAAGTCGTGGTGTTTTGTGGAGTGAGGACTGTAGACGAGAATGGAGCAGAGCGCAATAGCTGAGTAGGAGGAACAGATATACTAGGAAGGCCGTTATGAGTGAGAAAAATAGGAAGATAGTCAGCAAAGTCACGGCCATCGTCCTTGGCCTTCAAGTAAGCAGCTTGTACACAGGCAGTGACTCGTTCATATGAAAGGTTCTGAAGAGAAGAATAAGGTGGAGGTGGTGGGTAAGGGAAGAGAGGTGGAGAGGACTGAGTTTGTTGTGCAGTATTATGGAGATGATGTTGCTGGTGAGGTGAAGCATTAAGGACACTGGCATAGGACATTGAGGTGGCTGATGCTGTTTGGTGATGAGATATCACCAAACAGCATATGAATGAGGGTGTGCTTGAGTGCGAGGTTGGTTACTGCGAAGAGATTTTAGGGATTGCTTTCTCAAAGGGCAAGATTTGTCAACTGCTGAGTGAGCACCTTGGCAATTGGTGCATTTTAGGATAGGGGCAAAGCACTGAGTATAGAAATGACCTTCAGCAGAGCATTTGGAGCAAATTTGTGGGCTTTTACATTTTCTTGTTTCGTGATTATACTTATAACATTTGAACCATTGTAGTAAAGGAAGATAGTCAACTGGACTAATGAGATAGGGAGGAGTGCTGGTGTTGAGGATTTTAATTCCATGGTGCAAGAGTTTTTGAGCTTCTGTAGGGAAGGAACATTGGATCTTGAGGTGTTTTGTATTGGGCACTGGGTATATCTCCATTACCGTAATAGCATTCCTGTGTGAGATGTCTTGAGAGAGATTGATAGTATTAGGTGCTGAAAGGACAGAGCTGTCGACATTTCTTACAAGGACAGAGCATTTAGTTTTTTGTTCAATAGTGAGAACAGGAGTCAGTGAAGCTTGTGTGAGTTTACTGAAAGTAGGTTCCTTGAAACAGGCAAAAAGGTCGTCTTCTGAGGCAATGAGAAATTTGATGGTGTTTGTGTTGGCGTGTTTGATATGGTTAGTGGCTGGTGTGCCAGTGGCATTGTAAAAGGTAGTGATGCAGTCAATAGTGTCTATGGGTGTATTCCCAGTGTAGGTCATCCGTAGACAGTGAGTAATTGTGACTCACTATCTACTGACAGTCCCGTGTCTTGTGCCAATCACTGTGATTCCATAAGCTCAGTGGGGGTCAGTGTGTAGGCCAGGTCTAAGACCTGGCCTAAGGGTCTCACCACGAACAAACACCGTGTTCCGGAAGGTTGCAACCCCCAGTTATGGTGGGCTCCCACGATCACGAGATTCCACAACTGGCTCGGCAGTGTCAGAAACGGAAGAATTTTAGGAGAGGAGAAAAAGAATGCACCTATGCCATGACGCAACTGCAAAAGGTGAACTTCCGTCTTCTCACCTGGGCCTGTTCTGGCTCGAAGTGGGGCTGTTCACCTAAATGCAGTCCGACCTGGACACAAGCACATTGGACAACACACAGAAGATGCCACGAGGAAGATGTCACTGCTTAGGACTAGATGCTGGCTGGGAAGCGCCTGGTTCTGCTCCAATAACTGCTGGCTGGAACTGGTTTTTGGCTGCACCGAAGTGCTCGTCGAGGCTGGAGATAACAGCTGCTGTAGTGACAGCGAGACGATGCTGGCTTGCTTTATGGCTGGCGAGCTGATCGATCCATCCACTCACGCACTCTAAGGAATCAGACGTTGGTAGAGTGGGGTGCGTAGCGCTCAAGCAGAGGGCCGCCTAAGTCACATTGCGAGCGAGACGATGCTACTCTTGCAACGATGCTGATTGGTTTGATGATGGGGAAACTCCTCATGCGTTTGCTTAAATATGTGCTCCCCTCCCCCCCCCCCCCCCCCACTGCGCGCGGAGCGCTGCATAAATGTTTTACTCCTTCCCAGAATTCCCCGCTTATTTCAAATAAGCAGTGGCCATCTCCAATAGATGGGGCACGAGTCGCCCCCATCTCTCTCGCCCGAGCAAGAGTCGAAACTTAATTTAAAATTGATATATCTTTGTCCTCGAACATGATATATTTCATTTGGTGCATTCATAATAATGTTCATATCTCGGTCTTTCTGGAGGCATATAATATTTTAGGCTTTATTAGCGTATCTTTGTTAATTATACAATATATCGGCAAGTGCGTAGGCGTCTGCACTCCATGCCCGACAAGCTACTGAGCGCTACTATAAAAACATATGTATCTTTACTTGAACTATAAATATGTCTATTGTAATGTATTTAAAATGAAGCTCATATTTTTATCTTGCTTAAGACATATATAACATTTGTGTTTATTAACGAATTTACGTGAAATAAACATTGATCTGAGAGAGAGTTGCTCAGTCGTTCAGTCTGTACGGGGTGGGAGCTCCGTAATTTTTAAATACATGTATCTTCATTAGAACTTTATATATGTCTATGGTAAAGTGTTTAACGTGAAGCTTATATGTCTGCCTTTCTTGAGACATATAAAACATATATGTTTATTAACGAATTCAGGTGAAATAAACATTGTTCTGAGAGAGAGTTGCTCGATCGCCCGATCTGTCCGGGGTCGGAGCTCGGCTATTATAAAAGTACATGTATCTTCGCTTTTAATTTAAATATGCCCATGGTAAGGTATTTAGAATGCTGCTTATATTAGTTTCTTTCTTGTGACATATAAAACTCTTACGTTTATAAAGGAATCTGCGTGAAATAGGCATGGTTCTAAGATGAATGCTGCGGTTTTCGAGCTCGACGAGCGATGAAAACTGCCCCTTTATAAAACTACAAATATCTTCAGTTTTACTTAAAATATTTGTTTGGTAGAGGTTTTATAGATAGATCGCGTTTTTGTCTTTCTACTGACTAATAAATAAGTTTGGTTTAATAAGACATCAAGATGTTTTCAACAATATTCTTTCGGCGTTCGTCTTTTCCAACATGGGCGACCCTTTTGGAAACGCGATACTTGGGTTAACCCATCCCATAGTTGGGTCTGTTTCCATTATGGTTCGGAACACCTGTCGACCCTGTGGACCCCCTACCGACTTTGTGGGCGGCAGTGGACCCCATACCGACCCTGTGGGCGGTAGGTTTTTTTTATTATTATTATTTTCTTCCACAAACGTGGCCACACATTTACAATGCTAACCAGCATATATACATTTTCTTCTGTCCTCCATGGACAGGGTTAGAGATCAGTTAAACATATAGTTCAGGGATTTATTGAACAATCAACCACAGAAGGTCATTCGGTACTTTTAAAATGCTAAGCTAACCTACATACGTAAATACATAGATACACAGATTTACGTATGCCCTACATAAAGTGTTCGAAGTGTCATTAATGTGCATTTACAAAGGGGAAATGCAATTCTGAACAGCTTCCATATGTACTTTATACACATACATATACATACACACATATATATATGTACATATACATATATACATGCATATATACACACATATGCATTCACATACATATGTCTCTTTTACTCTGACAGGGTGAGATAGCTGACAGAGAAACTAGTGTGCAATTAAGCACTTAATCACTGAAGGTGATTAAGATGCTTTTACAAGCTCATGTTATATAGTTACATCACATACATACATTGTCGAAATGATACATTACATGGTCAATCTTGGATACAAGTCCAATATATCATCAAGTGTTCTAGTATTCATATAGTAATTACACAGTTCAGCATACCTCAGCCCAGGATGGCGAAAGTCAGACAATATGGGACATTCTACAATAGAATGTTCAGGAGAGTGCATGTTTTCTCTTTCACAAAGTTGACACATTGTGTACTCGACATTTGGGTTTTGAGAAAGCTGCCAAATACGTCTATATCCCAGGCGAATTCTGGCCACTATAACATCGCATTGCCGGGTTCTTGTTCCATTAGTCCTATATGTGAATGTCTCCTCACGATATCTATCATGATATTTAATGGTACAACTTTCAGGTCTTTGTGAATTTGTTAGGTCGGTGAAATCTTCATTAGATATTTGTTTAAGTATTCTGTTTGTCACTGCTAATGAAACACCCATATCAATTTCTACCACTGGTTTTCTACAGGCTGTCTTTGCAAGCATATCAACAGTGTCATGCCTTAAGATGCCAACATGTGATGGTATCCATAGGAATTTAATTTCAAATCTCTTTTCTTTAGCAGCTAAAACATTCGTTCGAATATCACAGACTATTTTATGGGTGTCACTGTTATGTGCGTTCAATGCCAGGAGTGCACTCTGCGATAGTAGGCGGTCGTGGACCCCCTACCATCCCTGTGGGCGGTAGTGGACCCCCTACCGACCCTGTGGGCGGCAGTGGACCCCCTACCAACCCTGTGGGCGTTAGTGGACCCCCTACCGACCCTGTGGGCGGCAGTGGACCCCCTACCGACCCTGAGGCGGCAGTGGACCCCCTACCAATCCTGTGGGCGGTAGTGGACCCCCTACCGACCCTGTGGGCGGCAGTGGATGCCCTACCGACCCTGTGGGCGGCAGTGGACCCCCTACCGACCCTGTGGGCGGCAGTGGACCCCCTACCGACTCTGTGGGCGGTAGCGGACCCCCTACTAACCCTGCAGGCGGTAGCGGATGCCCTACCGACCCTGTTGGCGGCAGTGGGCCCTATATACTAATCCTGTGGGCGATACTGGACCCTATAATCATCCTGTGCGCGGCAATGGACACCATACACATCCAATGGGTATTATAGGACCCCATACCCATTCTATGGGTGGTTGGAGCCCCATACCCATCCTGTGGGTGGTAGTAGACGCCATTCACATCCAGTGGATGGTATTGGACCCCATTCCCTTCCTGTGGGTGGATGTGATCCCCATACCCATCCTGCGGGTGGATGTGACCCCCCCATACCCATCCTGTGGGTGGTATTGGACCCCTTACCCACCTAACAGGTAGCAGTGGACAATATAGCCATCCTATAGTCGGTATAGTAGACACCTTACCATCCAGCTTGCAGTAGTTTACCCCATAGACATTCCAACGTAACATCGTTTTCTGTTAGCGTTCCTACAAAACATTCTTTACAGATTTTTAAAGCACAAACTATGGTATATAATATTGATTGGTAAAGCACTGTTATTCTATGTAATAATTTATAGTGCTTATTATAATTTACTAAGAACAACTAATATTTCTCAAAACAAAACTACGAGCCTTCAATAGGATGTAGCTGATCTGTAATATTCTAAGAGCATGGACAATAGTAGGTAAAGTTCACAACCAATGTGGGACCTGAAAACTACAATTTTCATTATAATTGAACCAATCATGACTATTCTGCTATCTACGTTGATGGACGGGTAATGTGAGACGTAAATTGGTACTTGAGGAAGAGTTTGGGTATTGGAAAAAAGGTAACTGGAAATATATCACATATATACTAATTCACAATCAACATATTGAATTTAAGCATTAAGTCATATTTGTGCTGTCTTGTGTGAGAACTGGTATGAGTATGGGTTCGAGTCACTTCTGGGGTGTCAGTTTTCATATATATATATATATATATATATATATATATATATATATATATATATATATATATATATATATATATATATATATATATATATATTAGTATATTTTGGTAGCAGTCTTTCCTGTAGACATATATTATTAAATATGACCGAAAAAGTAAGATTAATAATTCTAACACGAATTTTCTCAATCTTTCGTACATTTCTTTTCACTGTTGGAGGTAATTCAAAAATCAATTCTCCAAAATTCATTTTTATTTCTAGTCTGACGCGATACTTGAGCGCGTTTCGTAAAACTTATTACATTTTCAAAGACTTTAGTTAACACATACACAACTGAATAGAACTTACACATCTCTGATTTTGTTTATATCTACATTTGAGTGAGGTGGTATTTAATAAGGTATTAATTTCATCAACACAAGCCAGAACATGAAACAATGGGTATTGAATAGAAGTAATTGTAGAAAGCCTATTGGTCCATATTTCTTGATGCTTCTATATTGGAGCGGAGTCTTGAGGTGGGTAAAATACAGTTGTGCATTAATTGACTGTTGATTGCTGGTGTTGACTTCTTGATGTGTAATGCCTCGCAAACGTCAAGCCGCCTGCTATCGCTGTATCTATCGATGATTTCTGTGTTGTTTACTAAGATTTCTCTGGCGATGGTTTGGTTGTGGGAACAGATTATATGTTCCTTAATGGAGCCCTGTTGCTTATGCATCGTTAAACGCCTTGAAAGAGATGTTGTTGTCTTGCCTATGTACTGGGTTTTTTGGAGCTTACAGTCCCCAAGAGGGCATTTGAAGGCATAGACGACGTTAGTCTCTTTTAAAGCGTTCTGTTTTGTGTCTGGAATCACTTCTATTCAATACCCATTGTTTCATGTTCTGGCTTGTGTTGATGAAATTAATACCTTATTAAATACCACCTCACCCCATCCACCTCACTCAAATGTAGATATAAACAAAATCCGAGATGTGTAAGTTCTATTCAGTTGTGTATGTGTTAACTAAAGTCTTTGAAAATGTAATAAGTTTTACGAAACGCGCTCAAGTGTCGAGTCAGACTAGAAATAAAAATGAATTTTGGAGAATTGATTTTTGAATTACCTCCAACAGTGAAAAGAAATGTACGAAAGATTGAGAAAATTCGTGTTAGAATTATTAATCTTACTTTTTCGGTCATATTTAATAATATATATATATATATATATATATATATATATATATATATATATATATATATATATATATATATATATATATATATATATATATATATATATATATATATATATATGTCGTACCTAGTAGCCAGAACTCACTTCTCAGCCTACTATTCAAGGCCCGATTTGCCTAATAAGCCAAGTTTTCCTGAATTAATATATTTACTATAATTTTTTTCTTATGAAATGATAAAGCAACCCTTTTCTCTATGTATGAGGTCAATTTTTTTTTATTGGAGTTAAAATTAACGTAGATATATGACCGAACCTAACCAACCCTACCTAACCTAACCTAACCTATATATATTGGTAAGGTTAGGTTAGGTAGCCAAAAAAAGCTAGGTTAGGTAGGTTAGGTAGACGAAAAAACATTAATTCATGAAAACTTGGCTTATTAGGCAAATCGGGCCTTGAATAGTAGGCTGAGAAGTGCGTTCTGGCTATTAGGTACGACATATATAGTATATATATATATATATATATATATATATATATATATATATATATATATATATATATATATATATATATATATATATATATATATATATATATATATATATATATATATATATATATATATATATATATATATATATATATATATATATATGCAACAATGATCACAAAAACACTGAAAACACTGATCCAAGTATGCAGAATAACCACATGTGAAAAATAGAAAATGCTTAACGCGTTTTCGGCTAATTCGCCTTCATCAGAGCAAAGTAGAATCAATTCTACTTTGCTCTGATGAAGGCGAATTAGCCGAAAACGCGTTAAGCATTTTCTATTTTTCACATGTGGTTATTCTGCATATATATAAATATGTTGCTGAATATGATAAATATATATATATTTATCATATTCATATTCAAATCATATTCAAATTCAAATATATATATATTTATCATATTCATATTCAAATCACCTCATATTTATATGAGGTGATTTGGTAAAATGCTATGCCCAAGATTACTACCCGAGTGCCGGCGGTGGGGTGGTTCAAATAGCCTCGGCTATCACCTCATTATGTCCGGTCGTGATGGTCAAGTGGATTAAGGCGTCTTGTACATACCATTTGCGTTGCTTCTGGGAGTATGGGTTCGAGTCACTTCTGGGGTGTGAGTTTTCAGTTGCATATTGTCCTGGGGACCATTCAGGCTTGTTCGCATTTGTGTTCCTCACGTGTGCCCCAAAGAATGAGGTGATTTGGTAAAATGCTATGCCCAAGATTACTATCCGAGTGCCGGCGGTGGGGTGGTTCAAATAGCCTCGGCTATCACCTCATTATGTCCGGTCGTGATGGTCAAGTGGATTAAGGCGTCTTGTACATACCAGTTGCGTTGCTTCTGGGAGTATGGGTTCGAGTCACTTCTGGGGTGTGAGTTTTCAGTTGCATATTGTCCTGGGGACCATTCAGGCTTGTTCGCATTTGTGTTCCTCACGTGTGCCCCAAAGAATGAGGTGATTTGGTGAAATGCTATGCCCAAGATTACTATCCGAGTGCCGGCGGTGGGGTGGTTCAAATAGCCTCGGCTATCACCTCATTATGTCCGGTCGTGATGGTCAAGTGGATTAAGGCATCTTGTACATACCAGTTGTGTTGCTTCTGGGAGTATGGGTTCGAGTCACTTCTGGGGTGTGAGTTTTCAGTTGCATATTGTCCTGGGGACCATTCAGGCTTGTTCGCATTTGTGTTCCTCACGTGTGCCCAAAGAATGAGGTGATTTGGTAAAATGCTATGCCCAAGATTACTATCCGAGTGCCGGCGGTGGGGTGGTTCAAATAGCCTCGGCTATCACCTCATTATGTCCGGTCGTGATGGTCAAGTGGATTAAGGCGTCTTGTACATACCAGTTGCGTTGCTTCTGGGAGTATGGGTTCGAGTCACTTCTGGGGTGTGATTTTTCAGTTATATATATATATATATATATATATATATATATATATATATATATATATATATATATATATATATATATATATATATATATATATATATATTTATATATATATGTATATATATATATATATATATATATATATATATATATATATATATATATATATATATATATATATATATATTTATATAACTGATCAGTTGTGTATTTGTGAAGTCTTTGAAAATGTAATATATTTATATATATATATATATATATATATATATATATATATATATATATATATATATATATATATATATATATGTATGCGAACAAGCCTGAATGGTCCCCAGGACTATATGCAACTGACTCAATAATAAACTCACACCCCAAATGTGGCTCGCACCCATACTGCCAGGAGCTACACAACTGGTGTCTACAGGACATCTTAATCCACTCGACCATCACGATCTGGTTAAAAAGAAGTGATCTATAGAGCCACCGGGGCAGATGGCGCACGCGGTTCTAGTCACATATTTTCCTACTCCACAGTAGAGGGGGTGAAGACCCGCAGCGTGGGAGGTTATATGATCAATTAACAACGGTACCCCAGTAGAGGGGATGAAGACCCACAGCGTGGGGGGTTATAGGATCATTAACAACAGTACCCCAGTAGAGGGGGTGAAGACCTGCAGCGTGGGGGGTTATAGGATCATTATCAACGGTATCCCTGTAGAGGGGGTGAAGACCCACAGCGTGGGGGGTTATAGGATCATTAACAACGGTGCCCCAGTAGAGGGGGTGAAGACCCACAGCGGGGGGTTATAGGATCATTAACAACGGTACCCCAGTAGAGGGGGTGAAGACCCGCAGCGTGGGGGGTTATAGGATCATTAACAACGGTGCCCCAGTAGAGGGGGTGAAGACCCACAGCGGGGGGTTATAGGATCATTAACATACACCTTCGTTGTTTAAATGTAAATCCCATCACACAAGGCTAAGGTGAGCGACGCGTGACAGTAACAACATTAAACTCTCTGGGATAACTGGTAACATGAGTAAATTCTCTGGAAAAGCTTGAAAAAACAGAAAACTCTCTGGGAAAGCTTGTGACAGCACTAAACTGTCTGGTAAAATTGGAAACAACATTAAATTCTCTTGGAAAGCTGCTATCAACATTTTTTTTTTTTTTTTTTTTTTTTTTTGAGATATATACAAGAGTAGTTACATTCTTGTACAGCCACTAGTACGCGTAGCGTTTCGGGCAAGTCCTTAATCCTATGGTCCCTGGAATACGATCCCCTGCCACAAAGAATCGTTACAACTCTCTGGTAAAGCTGGTAACAACATTAAACTCTCTACGAAACCTAGTAACAACTGTACACACTTGGATAGCTGGTAACAACATTAAACTCTCTGGGAAAGCTAGTAACAAAATCAATTTATCTGGGAAAGTTGTTAACAACAATTAACTCTCTGTGAAAACTGGTAACAATATTAAACTCTCTGGGAAAGATAGAAAAAAACATTAATCTGTCTGGTAAATCTGGTAAAAACACTAAACTCTCTGGGAGAGCTTATTACAACAATAAACTCCCTTGGGATTGCTGATGACATCAGTAAACTCTGTGGGAAACCTGGTAACAACATTAAACATTCTGAAGAAAGCTGGAAACAAAAGAAGACTCCCTGGGTATTTTTGTAACAACATTAAACTGTTTGGTAAAGATGGTATCCACATTAAACTCTCTTGGAGAGCTGATAACCACATTAAACTTTCTTGGAAAGCTGGTAACAGTAATATACCCTCTGGGAAAGCCGGTAACAAGGACAACATTAAACTTTGTCGTAAAACTGGTAACAACTTTAAACTCTCTTGGAAAGCTGGAAACAATATTAAACTCTGTGATAAAGCTGGTAACAACAGAAAACTATTTAGGAAAGATGGAAACAACATTAAACTCTCTGGGTAAGCTGGTAACAACTGTAAACTGCCTGTTAAAGCTATGAACTGCACGGAGAGTGCAACACAACTGTTGCAGTAACCTGTGTTTCATTGATGGACTGCAACACACCTGCAGCAGCCACATTTACCTCACTGATGGTCTGCAACATATCTGCAGCAGCCACATGTGCCTCACTGATGGACTGCAACGCACCTGCAGCAGCAACCTGTGCCTCACTGATGGACTGCAACACACCTGCAGCAGCAACCTGTGCCTCACTGATGGTCTGCAACATATCAGCAACAGCCACATGTGCCTCACTGATGGACTGCAACACACCTGCAGCAGCCACATGTGTCTCACTGATGGTTTGCAACACACCTGCAGCAGCCACATGTGTCTCACTGATGGTCTGCAACACACCTGCAGCAGCCACATGTGCCTCACTGATGGACTGCAACACACCTACAGCAGCCACATGTGCCTCACTGATGGACTGCAACACACCTGCAGCAGCCTCATGTGCCTCACTGATGGAAGGCAACACACCTGCAACAGCCACATGTGCCTCACTGATGGACTGCAATACACCTGCAACAGCCACATGTGCCTCACTGATGGACTGCAACACACCTACAGCAGCCACATGTGCCTCACTGATGGACTGCAACACACCTGCAGCAGCCTCATGTGCCTCACTGATGGAATGCAACACACCTGCAGCAGCCACATGTGCCTCACTGATGGTCTGCAACATATCTGCAGCAGCCACATGTGTCTCACTGATGGACTGCAACACACCTGCAGCAGCCACATGTGCCTCACTGATGGACTGCAACACACCTGCAGCAGCCTCATGTGCCTCACTGATGGACTGCAACACATCTGCAGCAGCCTCATGTGCCTCACTGATGGACTGCAGCAGCCACCGGTGCCTCACTGATGGACTGCAACACATCTGCAGCAGCCACATGTGCCTCACTGATAGTCTGCAACACACCTGCAGCAGCCACATGTGTCTCACTGATAGTCTGCAACACACCTGCAGCAGCCACATGTGATCATACTGAGACATGATGACATGTCTCAGCATGATGACATACACTATACCATGATGACACCATGATTGTAATTCAATATTAGTTTTGATTGTTGCACTGCTTAACTTGGTCCTGGCCTCGTTTGTGTTTATTCTATGGTGATATAATTCCTGCTCGGGAAGCATAACTTTTGTCACTCTTTAAATCAGCTTTTTACAAATGTTGTATTTCCTCATAATTTGTGCATTTATTCCATGTTAAACAGGATGAAACAATGATGATCACTAGAACTGAATTCTTTGTCCACATGTACATCATTTAGAGAATCATTATTAGAAGATAATATTATGTCCAGGACATTTGAGGTCCACGTTAGATTCTTAACCAATTAACACAGTGCGATTTAAAATAAATTTGTGAACAAACTATGTCCATAGCTATTAGATATTGGATCTCCCCAGTATGGTGTAGGCAGATTTACGTCACCAATTAAGACTGATTCGTTCGTGTTACATATATCAGCTATTTGATTATATGTCAATTCATCTTTTCCAAAATAAGCAGCAAGAAGCTTGAAGTAGATCCATATTAGTAATTGATGCTTTTGTTATCACCAAATTCAATAAACATATAATCTGTATCTAAGAGATGAGTGTGTAGGATGGTTATTAGGTTCACATATTTTCCTTTACCAGTTTTCATGTAAATATTACCAATAATGTTACTTTTTTCACAGACATCGCAGGCTGCTTCAGGTGTAGAGCAATTCTTACACAGGCTACTATAGGTGTAGAACAATTCTTACACAGGCTGCTTCAGGTGTAGAACAATTCTTACTCAGGCTGCTTCAGGTGTAAAACAACTCTTACACAGGCTGCTTCAGGTGTAGAGCAATTCTTACACAGGCTGCTTCAGGTGTAGAACAATTCTTACACAGGCTGCTTCAGGTGTAGAACAATTCTTACACAGGCTGCTTCAGGTGTAGAACAATTCTTACTCAGGCTGCTTCAGGTGTAAAACAACTCTTACACAGGCTGCTTCAGGTGTAGAGCAATTCTTACACAGGCTGCTTCAGGTGTAGAACAATTCTTACACAGGCTGCTTCAGGTGTAGAGCAATTCTTACACAGGCTGCTTCAGGTGTAGAGCAATTCTTACACAGGCTGCTTCAGGTGTAGAGCAATTCTTACACAGGCTGCTTCAGGTGTAGAACAATTCTTACACAGGCTGCTTCAGGTGTAGAACAATTCTTACACAGGCTGCTTCAGGTGTAGAGCAATTCTTACACAGGCTGCTTCAGGTGTAGAACAATTCTTACACAGGCTACTATAGGTGTAGAACAATTCTTACACAGGCTGCTTCAGGTGTAAAACAATTCTTACACAGGCTGCTTCAGGTGTAGAACAATTCTTACTCAGGCTGCTTCAGGTGTAGAACAACTCTTACACAGGCTGCTTCAGGTGTAGAGCAATTCTTACACAGGCTGCTTCAGGTGTAGAACAACTCTTACACAGGCTGCTTCAGGTGTAGAACAACTCTTACACAGGCTGCTTCAGGTGTAGAACAATTCTTACACAGGCTGCTTCAGGTGTAGAACAACTCTTACACAGGCTGCTTCAGGTGTAGAGTTCGTTCAAACTATGCCAATGATTCTGGGTAAATAAACGTTACCAAATATTTTCAAAAGTTTCTCCGTCTCATTAATATATAAATATTAATTTATCGTTTAGACTAATGGCATTGTTGAACGTAAGGCCTTTTATGAACATGTAGGTCGTACAGTCACTATAAATGATAACTGATTTTCTTTAGAAGTTTTGAATCATTTACTATTACATCCTCAGCAAGTTATCGGATACTGTTATCATAGTGGCATCCAGGCAGCAGCTTATATGTGTGATTATTATTGCATAAAAAATTATGAAAATAAAGATTCTCAATGGTTTTTGCTCCTGATTGAAAATAGAACTATTGTAATGCTTAGAAATAACTAGAAATTAAAATGACTAGATAAACAACACTCAGTGGCTACAATTAATTGTAACTGGGTATTGAATTACAGTTTGAGTTAGTATTGAGTTACAGATGTAGTTTCCTGAGGTATATAAGGTAAGAATCCCTGGACTGTATCCCTGTTGTTGTCTTCACACAGTACACCTACAGTGTATGCTCAGTGACTGTACTAGACACATAAATAAAAAGAAATATATTAACAACACGAGACTACACTAAAGATAAGAATGACACTACCAAACTCCTAACGACTTTTCTCCTAAAAACACATAAGAACATTCCCTTACTCTCATATCCCACCCTGGCCACACCTCTCAGCCTAGAGTACTGAGTGTTCCCAAGAACATATAGGAACATTCCCTTACTCTCATATCCAACCCTGGCCACACTTTTCAGCCTAGAGTACTGAGTGTTCCCAGGAACACATAAGAACATTCCCTTATTCTCAAATCCCACCCTGGCCACACATAACAAATTGTTATGTTCATAATACTATGTATGATCATTTCAGAAGCATCTTAAGTCGTGATAAATCATACCAGATAAAATTATATTTGTTTGACAGGTTGGACAGCTGTTCAGTTTGCAGCCTTTGGAGGTTACGACGACGTGGTGAGGATTCTCACCCGTGATGGTGCAGATGTCAACGAGGAGAATGAAGTGTATAGCAACGATGTTAGGCAAATTGGTAAGAAATCCATGAACTTTATAACATAACAGAGTGGGATACTCGGCGATGGCCGGGTATCCTCCCTTAAACACATCCCCACTCCCATCGCCTTTTGTTTCCATCTCTCTCCTCTCTATACAATTTTCCACCCTCAATTCTAACATTTCCCATTTTCCCCCACCTCCTCCTTCCTCTATCCCCCTCTCTTGCACACTCCCTTCCCTACCCTTTATCTTTCCTGGACCCCTTGCCGACTCTTGCCCTTCACACTCTCATCCACTCGTTCTCCCCACTTTTCCTCTACCCTTCTATCTCCTACCTTAACGATTTATTCCTTCTCCTTCCCCCTTCTCTCTCTCTCTCTCTCTCTGAACATGGAGCATGTGACCAACAAACACATAACATAACCACAACGTTGTTTAACTATTGTTACTTTAGCACAACGTTGTAATAATATTGTGACAAATTTCTGTGTGATGAACAGCTAAAACGTTTGAAAACATTCAGGAAATGTGAACCTTAGGGGAGACATCATAGGGGGTGACTAAAAGGTCACAATAGGAGACTGGCATATTAAAGGTAAGAATGGGTCGACCATGACCTGCCTATGTCAGTCAGGTTGGAGGTCATCATCTGACCTCCAACCTAGAACACACACAAACATTCTCTTTTATAAATATAGATTTATGTAAATGCTTGAAGAATGCTGAATAAAATTTCTCACCCTAATGCCATTGTCATATGGAGCAAATTGTTGTATTACAGTTATCAATTAAATTCAGTTGGATACCAAACGTTGAACTATAAGATAAAGTATACTGTTCCAGGGTATTATGTTTTTACTTGCCATTGTCACATTGCAGCCCAGCCTTCCTTTTAGTTAGTACTAATAGTAACGATGAGGACCATAGTACATATTTGACGTAATTAACAATTAGAAGTACAAATTGTTACTATTATATATGGACAAACCGGAACCGGTTTTGAATTAAAAACCGATTAGGTGAGATTAACTAATCTCACCTAACCTTCCTAGGCCTAATACACGCTATCTGGGGCCCTCATATAGTACATATATGTTCTATACTAGGGCTTGGAATATTTAAGTTAGCTTTTAGCTTCGTTTTATAGGACTCAATAAAGTGAATAGTATAAAATTCTACTATCTAATCGCCTTTTACATCAATGTTTTAACGATGTTGCACAGAGTTACAAAAATACTATTTAAACATAAGGATGGTTTAGTTTAGGATGAAGCATAGGGCAGGGCAGTGAATATATATATATATATATATATATATATATATATATATATATATATATATATATATATATATATATATATATATATATATATATATATATATATAAATATACACCTATCAATATAGGTGCCACAGGACATGAGGGATGCCAACATCGTCACACTGTATAAGAATAAAGGTGACAAGGGCGACTGCAACAACTACCGTGGAATCTCCCTCCTAAGTATTGTCGGAAAGCTGTTTGCTCGAGTCGCATTGAAGAGGCTCCAAGTACTTGCAGAGAGAGTCTATCCAGAATCACAATGCGGATTCAGAGCTGGCAGGTCCACCATCGACATGGTCTTTTCCCTCAGACAACTGCAGGAGAAATGCAGGGAACAGAAGCAGCAACTCTTTGTAGCCTTCATAGATCTGACGAAGGCCTTCGACCTCGTCAGCAGGGATGGCCTGTTCAAGATCCTCCCCAAGATCGGATGCCCACCCAGGCTCCTCAGCATCATCAGATCTTTCCATGAGAACATGAGGGGCACCGTGGTCTTTGATGGCCTAACATCAGACGCCTTTGACATCCGAAGTGGAGTAAAGTAGGGCTGCATACTGGCTCCATCCCTATTCGGGATTTTCTTCGCAGTTATGCTGCGGCACGCCTTCGGATCTGTCACGGAAGGCATTTACCTCAGGACCAGGTCGGATGGAAAGCTCTTTAACCTCGCCAGGCTGAGAGCCAAGACAAAGGTTCGGCTGAGGTGTCTGCGCGACTTCCTCTTTGCCGACGACGCAGCAGTCACTGCCCACTCAGCTGAAGACCTCCAACGGCTCATAACCCGCTTCAGCAAGGCCTCTCAGGCTTTCGGACTCACCATCAGTCTGAAGAAAACACAAGTCATGGGACAAGGAGTGGACTCCCCACCTGACATCGGCATCTCTGATTCCAAACTGGAAGTCGTTCACGACTTCGTGTACCTGGGCTCCACAATCTCTGACTCCCTCTCTCTTGATACGGAGCTAAACAAACGCATCGGTAAAGCATCTACTACCATGTCCAAACTGACAAAGAGTGTGGGGGCCAACAATAGGCTAACTGAGTATACCAAGATTCAGGTTTACAGATCCTGTGTCCTGAGCACTCTCCTTTATGGCAGTGAGTCTTGGACACTCCGCGCCCGTCAGGAAAGACAGCTGAATGCCTACCAAATGCGCTGCCTTAGACACATTTTGGACATCACCTGGCAGGACAAGGTGACAAACAACAACGTCTTGGGGAGAGCAAGAATCACCAGCATGTACACAATGCTGAAACAGAGACGAATGCGCTGGCTCGGGCACGTTGTGCGAATGGGCGACGGCAAGATCCCCAAGGATCTCCTGTACGGAGAGCTGAGGCAGGGAAAGCGTCCAGCAGGCAAGCCCCAGGTACGGTACAAAGACGTATGCAAAAGGGACCTGAAAGCCATGGACGTCGATCTTGCTATATGGGAGACCAACCCGTTCTCGCAAATTTAATAAGTCAATATTGACTTATTAAATATGTGCATAGGTGACATACTTAACATAATATATACCCTTAAAAAGATTCATAGAAAACACCGACCTTACCTAACCTTGTTAGTATCTTAAGATAAGCATCTTATTGCTTCGTAATTACAATTATTACCTAACCTATAATAGGTATAGGTTAAGTAATAATTGTAATTACGAAGCAATAAGATGCTTATCTTAAGATACTAACAAGGTTAGGTAAGGTCGGTGTTTTCTATGAATCTTTTTAAGGGTATCTATTATGTTTAGTATATCACCTATGCACGTAGTTAATAAGTCAATACTGACTTTACGAATTTGCGAGAACGGGTTGGGGAGACACTGGCTGCAGACCGTTCAGCCTGGAGGCAGTCTGTTCAAAGAGGTCTCTCCAAGTTCGAGGAGTCACTTGCCAAGGAATCGGAGGCAAAGAGACAGAGAATGAAAGCCGGTAGCCAGGAAGACAGACCAGAATCGGACTTCGTTTGTGCTCGGTGTGGGATGGACTGCCACTCTCGGCTTGGCCTCATCAGTCACACCAGACGCTGCACCAGGATTGACAACTAGGGCGCAACTCCATAGTCTCCCGAGAAAGAAGGATACCTACTATATATATATATATATATATATATATATATATATATATATATATATATATATATAGATATAGATATATATATATATATATATATATATATATATATATATATATATATATATATATATATATATATATATATATATATATATATATATATATATATATATATATATATATATATATATATATATATATATATATATATGTCAGAGATGCCATGGGTCTCGTTCTTAAAACCTCCAAGTGCGAAATTATTGCATCCAGTGAAGTAATCATTAGAGCAGTGAGATCAGTTTTACCAGAAGCCTCAGTCGTTAAACCTACCGACATCACACTACTCGGAGCACCTCTGGGCCACAATGCCATTGCTGCAGTCCTTGACGAAAAGTTTAGAGACCTAAAGAGGATGGAAGAGAGAATTGGGGACTTAGACTCCCACGATGCCCTCTACCTTCTCACAAAGTGCCTTACCTTGCCCAGGTTAACATACTTCTTAAGGTGTGCACCAACTTTTGGCAACCCACTTCTTCATCAATATGATGAGCTCCTCAGGTCAATATTCAGGAAGGCGCTCAACCTAGATTTAGATAACAGTCAGTGGGACCAAGCAACACTACCAGTGAGATTTGGAGGGATAGGCATACGAAAGGCAACTGAGGTAGCACTTCCAGCATTCTTATCCTCATGTACAGCAGCCAACGAATTGGTAGGGCAGATCCTACCAGAGCGTATGAGAGAGACAGCGGGAACTCATGATCAAACGTTCATCGAAGCAGCCAGACAATGGGACACCATTGCACACCCTCAACCCTGACCACAAGTCCCAAAAGACCACAAGCAGGCCCACTGGGATAGCCCCATAATGGAAAAGACTGTCACAGCAATGATTGACAACGCTGATGCTGAAAACAAAGCCCGCCTCCTAGCGGTAACAGCACCCCACGCCGGGGATTTTTTATTTGCTATGCCCAATGCAGCCCTGGGAACTTGCCTCAGTCATGACGCTCTCCGCATTGGAGTTGCCCTTCGCCTTGCCGCCCCCATTCTCACCGAACATAGGTGCATCTGCGGAACTGCGATGGCAGACCAATATGGTCGTCATGGTCTGGCGATTCAGAGGGGAAATGCCTGTTGCATCTTGGGCACTAGTCCAACTTCAGAGGAATTCGAAGAAGTGTTTGACTTGCAACAATGATCGAACCCGTCTGTGACATTCATCAATGTTTCCCATTGTTGTGTTTTTCAAGAGATCCATAACCTTTAAGCACCTTTTTGCATTATTATTTTTGTATCAACCCATGTATATCATGTAACCATTAAATGCATAATAAAGCACAAAAAATAAAAAAGGAAGGGGGTGGTAGGAGAAAAGCACACAGAAACTGTATTGGAGGGGATCTAAACATTCCCTCTAATGCGTTATGCGTGGTTTCCTCCGAGGCTATGGGTCCCCCTTCTTCCAGCTAGAGGTGGTACTCTTTTATATATATATATATATATATATATATATATATATATATATATGTCATACCTAGTAGCCAGAACGCACTTCTCGGCCTACTATGCAAGGCCCGATTTGCCTAATAAGCCAAGTTTTCATGAATTAATTGTTTTTCGACTACCTAACCTACCTAACCTTACCTAACCTAACTTTCTCGGCTACCTAACCTAACCTAACCTATAAAGATAGGTTAGATTAGGTTAGGTAGGGTTGGTTAGGTTCAGTCATATATCTACGTTAATTTTATCTCCAATACAAAAAAATTGACCTCATACATAATGAAATGGGTAGCTTTATCATTTCATAAGAAAAAAATTAGAGAAAATATATTTATTCAGGAAAACTTGGCTTATTAAGCAAATCAGGCCTTGCATAGTAGGCCGAGAAGTGCGTTCTGGCTACTAGGTACGACATATATATATATATATATATATATATATATATATATATATATATATATATATATATATATATATATATATATATATATATATCTACATTTGAGTGAGGTGGAAGGGGTGATGTGGCATTAACACAAGACAGAACAAAATGTGGTATTAATAGGGTATTAATTTCATCAACACAACACAGAACACGAAACAATGGATATTGAATAGAAGTGTTTGTAGAAAGCCTATTGGTCCATATTTCTTGATGCTTCTATATTAGTTCACAACTATATTCTACCCACCTCAAGACTCCGCTCCAATATAGAAGCATCAAGAAATATGGACCAACAGGCTTTCTACAAACACTTCTATTCAATATCCAATGTTTCGTGTTCTGTCTTGTGTTGATGAAATTAATACCCTATTAATACCACATTTTGTTCTGTCTTGTGTTAATGCCACATCACCCCTTCCACCTCACTCAAATGTATATATATATATATATATATATATATATATATATATATATATATATATATATATATATATATATATATATATATATATATATATATATATATATATATATATATATATATATATATATATATATATATATATATATGTCGTACCTAGTAGCCAGAACGCACTTCTCAGCCTACTATGCAAGGCCCGATTTGCCTAATAAGCCAAGTTTTCATGAATTAATTGTTTTTCAGCAACCTAACCTACCTAACCTAACCAAACCTAACTTTTTACGCTACCTAACCTAACCTAACCAATAAAGATAGGTTAGGGTAGGTTAGGTAGGGTTGGTTAGGTTCGGTCATATATCTACGTTAATTTTAACTCAAATAAAAAAAAATTGACATCATACATAATGAAATGGGTAGCTTTATCATTTCATAAGAAAAAAATTTAAGAAAATATATTAATTCAGGAAAACTTGGCTTATTAGGCAAATCGGGCCTTGCATAGTAGGCTGAGAAGTGCGTTCTGGCTACTAGGTACGACATATATATATATATATATATATAAATTTATATATATATATATATATATATATATATATATATATATATATATATATATATAAATTTATATATATATAAAAATTTATATATAGTAGTGAGGGTACCACCTCTGGTGCCAATGTGGGGACCCATAGCCTCGGAGAAGAAAATAAAAAGTATTCAGAGGAGACCTTGTGGTTTCTCACTGAAAACTAATATTATCTTCTCCTACCACCCCCATTTTTTTGTATGTACACATATATATATTTACTTTATTTGAACTTTGTTACAAAAAAGGAGTTACATACGGGTTACAAAGATGGTTATCATAAGTTGTCGAGTTCCTCCAGCTCCTCAGATGGCGGGAAGGAACCCTGGATGCAGTGCGCATTTCTCCTCTGTATCGCCACACTGAGGCGCTGGAAAAGAAAGCTTGCAGCTCTCGGGTCCCTTGTTGTTTCAATGAGCCTAGAACCCAGTTCCTTCAAAAAACTGGTAGCACTTTTACCCCAGGCGCCGAGTGTCTCAGAAGCAATGGGGACAAAATTGTAGTGGTGATCCAGTTCTCTATACTTACGGGATTTGGCTGCTTCCCTGTGGGTGGCAGCGCCACCTGGTTGTGCAACACTGAGGTTAATGTAGGTGTTAGCCAGGGTTGATACGCACGTGTAGTCCCATACCAACTGCTTGCCATTCTTCCAGGGGTTCACTGTGATACCATCCGGGCGACCAATAAGAGCATCAGAGTTACGGGGCGTTAGGTAACGGGGCTCTTTCAGCTGGGCATCCAGCTGTAGTGAGGCTCCTCTTGATGATGTCGTTAACTTCACTATGCCTCGAGTGCCATCCCCCTGTGCTTTGGCAGAGTAGGCCATGGTGGCCGTACCTGTCAGCCACCACCTCGCAGCAAATACACCTATATCTGGTGTGGATTGGGGCAGCAAGGCGGAGGGCCACAGCAATTCGGAGGGCGTGTGGTGTGAGACGCGTGCCAGTTGCCGACATTGGGGTTGCTAACAGGAAATCCCCTGCATATGGTGCTGCTACTGCTATGAGGCGAGCAATGTCGTGTTGTGTTGTTGCAGCACCCAGGCACTCTGCAGCAACTTGGTCTACAATGGGGCCATCCCAGCTGGCATATATAATTTATATATATATATATATATATATATATATATATATATATATATAAATTTTTATATATATATAAATTTATATATATATATATATATATATATATATATATATATATTTATGTATATATATATATATATATATATATATATATATATATATATATATATATTTATGTATATATATATATATATATATATATATATATATATATATATATATATATATATATATATATATATATATATATATATATATATATACATATGCGGAAAATCCACAGAGAAATATGAAATGAGGTGAACGCTTCGGCTTGTTAAAGCCTTTATCAACACCAGACTGACTAAAGGAGAAGGTAGAAGGGGAGGATTTATAGGCCGACACCTGACCAACCCATCCATAGGGAAAGAATTAACCAGAAACAGGTATAGCTTAGCTTAGAATGGTCAAAGAGGATTAAGCGGTCAGAGAATAAGGATGAAAGAATTTTATATTTTATAAAAATAGATAATAGATAAAATATAAAAATAGATAACAGATTTTATAAAAGAAAAGATAAGGGTTTTATATTCATATATTGTGTTCATGAGGCTTTTCTTTAATCTTTCATCCCTATTCTCTGACCACTTAGTCCTCTTTGAGCATTCTAAGCTAAGCTATACCTGTTTCTGGTTAATTCTTTCCCTAAGGATGGGTTGGTCAGGTGTCGGCCTATATATCCTCCCCCTACTCCCTTCTCCTCACCGCATAATATAGGCCACTCCGGAGAGACACAGGACGGGAGAGACATCTCCCGCAAACACATCACAAGGCGCAGTGTGGTCACAATGTGACCCAAACATCTTAAGGTCAGAGCTACTCCACTTGACGGTCATGCTATCGGAAGAAGCAATACTTTAAAGGTCCTGAAGGACGTAACTGGCCTCAAACCCGCTGACATTAGTAAGGAAGGTGAGGATATCGTGCTCTACTTTTCATGTGAAAAGGAGCTAGAAAAACTCCTCACTAACGATGCCTTTCTTCGCAAAGAGCACTACCTACATCCTCACTTCCCACGTCAGTTCCTGGCCGGAAGAACTGTTTTTACCAGCAGGACTAGCCGGTGGATCGCTGAGCGACCTCAACATCATATTATAAACAATATCGAGGACGAAAATCCAAACCTGTCGGTATTCAATCTAGAGTTCTGCAACACCGACAAAACATCAATGAAGATTACGTTCACCACCATTGCTGCGGCCACCCAGGCTGCCACATAAGGATTCTACTGCGTCGGCCTAAAAATACCACCCCACCAAATAAAAAAGGAACGATACCATGAGATCCAGCAGTGCTTTAAGTGCTACGAGCTCTCCCACCCGACCAACAAGTGTCAGCACCCTGTCCAGAGGTGCAGCCTGTGGGCACTGGACCATCACTACTCCATATGCAAGACAACAGTCCATCACTGCTTGCTCTGATGGCAATCACCCCGCAATTTCCTACTGCTGCCTCCGCAGACAGGAAATCATCAAGGCCCAGGTTGAAGCCAAAAGAAACAACTCTTCTTCCTCCTCGACCAGAGCCCCAAGCGTTCAACTCACCACCTTAGCTCTTAGACCAGAAGACTTTCCGGTCCTACCAACATGTGGCTCTTCCCAGCAGGCGACACAGCCTTCTCATTGGGAACCCAAGGTCCCCAAGGTCCCACAGGCTCCTTCACAGCTCCCTGCATCACGTGCAGGCATTATCCCTGGTCTTCTTAAACTAGCGGAAAGGCTTGCAGGACCAGACAACCAGCGCTTTGTCAGTGAACTAAACGCATTATACATAGACAATGGCCTGGGCCCCATCATAGCCACGAGCGTAACTCTCACTGCCTTCTCTACCACTCCGGAGACTACCACCAGGACGACCAAGTGGTCAACTTCAACACCGACTCCAGAACAACCCATGACCCGGGCGACACAAACAGAGGTAATTCCTTCTCCAGCTCCCAACACTCCTACCATCACTATCTCAGCAGCTGCGCTAGCAGACGTGCTGTCTACAAACGATAACAGCACCACCAGCGCTCCTGAAATAGCTACAACCACCAATCAACGACACCTAAGCCTACCTAAGGCTGCGAGGCTAAAGACAAAAACGCCCACTACGGAGTTTACGGACTCCTCAGACGAGGAAATCATAGTAGGAGCTCCACCGCCGCATCACAAATATGACACCTACACTGTTCAAGACTTCCTCATAGAGGCCAAGTCACCAAACTCTAACGACAGCACTGCTCAGCCAAAGTCGCAGGTAAAAAAAAAACGGAAAACCTAGAGGTCTACACTAACCCCACCAGCTCCATAATAACCCCATCAGCTCCATAACTGGTATAGCCAGCCCTCCAGGCTGAAAACCATCAAGAAGACCCCCATCCATCGCCACATCTCTAGTATTAGCCACTGATACAGATAATGGCTCCAAAGAGCCTTCACTTACGGGCTCACCATAGCCCGTGCTACTGGAACTTATTGTTCTGAGTAGCGAATCTTAAACAACAACCCTTCTCCTTTAGTCAGTCTGGAGTTGACAAAGGCTGTAACAAACCAAAACGTTCACCTCATTTCATATTTCTCTGTGGTTTTTCCGCATAAAATGATCAGTGTTTTGTGATCGTCAATGCATATATATATATATATATATATATATATATATATATATATATATATATATATATATATATATATATATATATATATATATATATATATATATATATATATATATATATATATATAACTTTAGAACACTTTCCCACCAGGAGACTCGAACCCTAGCCAGCACAGAAGCCTTCCAGCAACTGGCATAACAGGTACGCCTTAACCCGCTCAGACCCTTAAAAAGAGATGGTAATTTCGGAGTATTTAAATACACCAAAGATCACCACCTCCCAAGAGCACTAGAGCAAGTGAGGGGTCATTTAGACGTTAATTTCATCAAGTCCCTGTTAATATGGGAAGACACAGTGTCTATGCTTAAGGCACAACTCTCCTAAACACGAGAGTTAAGTATACAACTTTAGAACACTTTCCCACCAGGAGACTCGAACCCTAGCCAGCACAGAAGCCTTCCAGCAACTGGCATAACAGGTACGCCTTAACCCGCTCAGACCCTTAAAAGAGATGGTAATTTCGGAGTATTTAAATACACCAAAGATCACCACCTAAAGGTGGTGATCTTTGGTGGAAGGCTTCTGTGCTGGCTAGGGTTCGAGTCTCCTGGTGGGAAAGTGTTCTAAAGTTGTATACTTAACTCTCGTGTTTAGGAGAGTTGTGCCTTAAGCATAGACACTGTGTCTTCCCATATTAACAGGGACTTGATGAAATTAACGTCTAAATGACCCCTCACTTGCTCAAGTGCTCTTGGGAGGTGGTGATCTTTGGTGTATTTAAATACTCCGAAATTACCATCACTTTTAAGGGTCTGAGCGGGTGGTGGAGCGGGTTAAGGCGTACCTGTTATGCCAGTTGCTGGAAGGCTTCTGTGCTGGCTAGGGTTCGAGTCTCCTGGTGGGAAAGTGTTCTAAAGTTGTATACTTAACTCTCGTGTTTAGGAGAGCTGTGCCATATATATATATATATATATATATATATATATATATATATATATATATATATATATATATATATATATAGCCTCGTTGGACGTAGAATCACTGTTTACCAACGTAGCTGTGGACGAGACAATCGGGATGATAGCCGACAGAGTGTATCGTGATCCGGCCTGTACTCCTCTTGACATACCAGAAAACATTCTAAGGAAACTACTCCAAACTTGTACTAAAGAGGCTCCCTTCTTGAGCCCGGATGGGCACATGTATAAGCAAGTAGATGGGGTTGCCATGGGTTCTCCCCTAGGTGTCCTGTTTGCAAACTTCTACATGGGTACCATCGAGCAAAAAGTCTTAGTCGAAATGAACTTGAAACCGAGCATATACTGCAGGTATGTTGACAACATTTTTACACAGGTACCTGATGTCAGATATCTGCAGGAGCTGAAGGAGGCATTTGAGCAGAGTTCCGTGCTGCGTTTCACTTACGAGATGGAAAAGGATGGGAAGCTGCCCTTTCTAGATGTAACAGTCATGGAAAAGAGCGGAGGTTTCCACACTGCAGTCTACACTAAGGAAACGAACATAGGAATGTGCCTAAATGCCAACAGCGACTGCCCAGACAGGTACAAGAGGAGTGTTGTTAACGCTTATGTTGACCGTGCTCTCAGCCACAGCTCAGAATGGAAGCAAGTCGACGAAGAACTCTGTAGGGTAAGGCAGGTCCTAGTCAACAACGGCTTCTCCAATGCTTTCGTTGAAGACATCATAAGAAGGAAAGTGAAACGCCATGCAACCTCTGAAGAGACAACTAACACAACACCTATACCCCCTATTAGACTATTTTACAGGAACTTCTTTTCCACAGCACATAAAACGGAGGAAAGGGTCCTGAAAGATATTGTTAATAGAAACGTTATCCCTACAGACAAAAATCAGAGGATACAACTGACGATTTACTATAAAATCAGAAAAACGGCCAGCCTACTCATGAGAAACTCTCCAGACAAAAAGCAGAACGCTTTAAAAGAGACCAACGTCGTCTATGCCTTCAAATGCCCTCTTGGGGACTGTAAGCACCAAAAAACCCAGTATATAGGCAAGACAACAACATCTCTTTCTAGGCGTTTAACGATGCATAAGCATCAGGGCTCCATTAAGGAACATATAATCTTATCCCACAACCAAACCATCGCCAGAGAAATCCTAGTAAACAAAACAGAAATCATCGATAGATACAGCGATAGCAGGCGGCTTGACGTCTGCGAGGCTCTACACATCAAGAAGTCAACACCAGCAATCCACAGCCTATTAATGCACAACTATATTCTACCCACCTCAATATACCGCTCCAATATAGAAGCATCAAGAAATATGAACCAATAGGCTTTCTACAAATCACTTCCATTCAATACCCATTGTTTCGTGTTCTGTCTTGTGTTTAGGAATTTAATACCCTATTAATACCACCTCACCCCATCCACCTCACTCAAATGTAGATATAAACAAATCGAAGATGTGTAAGTTCTATTCAGTTGTGTATGTGTAAGCTAAAGTCTTTGAAAATGTAATAAGTTTTACGAAACGCGCTCAAGTGTCCCGTCAGACTAGAAATAAAAATGAATTTTGGAGAACTGATTTTTGAATTACCACCAACAGTGAAAAGAAACGTACGAAAAATCGAGAAAATTCGTGTTAGAATTATTCATCTTACTTTTTCGGTCATATGTAATAATATATGTCTACAGGAAAGACTGCTACCAAATTATACTAATATATATATATATATATGTATATATATATATATATATATATATATATATATATATATATATATATATATATATATATATATATATATATATATATATATATATATATATATATATATATATATATAACTGAAAACTCACACCCCAGAAGTGACTCGAACCCATACTCCCAGGAGCAAGGCAACTGGTATGTACAAGACGCCTTAATCCACTTGACCATCACGACCGGACAAAATGAGGTGATAGCCTAGGCTATTTGAACCACCCCACCGCCGGCACTCGGATAGTAATCTTGGGTATAGCATTTTACCAAATCACCTCATTCTTTGGGGCACACGTGAGGAACACAAATGCGAACAAGCCTGAATAGTCCCCAGGACAATATGCAACTGAAAACTCACACCCCAGAAGTGACTCGAACCCATACTCCCAAGAGCAACGCAACTGGTATGTACAAGACGCCTTAATCCACTTGACCATCACGACCGGACAAAATGAGGTGATAGCCTAGGCTATTTGAACCACCCCACCGCCGGCACTCGGATAGTAATCTTGGGCATAGCATTTTACCAAATCACCTCATTCTTTGGGGCACACGTAAGGAACACAAATGCGAACAAGCCTGAATGGTCCCCAGGACAATATGCAACTGAAAACTCACACCCCAGAAGTGACTCGAACCCATACTCCCAGGAGCAACGCAACTGGTATGTACAAGACGCCTTAATCCACTTGACCATCACGACCGGACAAAATGAGGTGATAGCCTAGGCTATTTGAACCACCCCACCGCCGGCACTCGGATAGTAATCTTGGGCATAGCATTTTACCAAATCACCTCATTCTTTGGGGCACACGTGAGGAACACAAATGCGAACAAGCCTGAATGGTCCCCAGGACAATATGCAACTGAAAACTCACACCCCAGAAGTGACTCGAACCCATACTCCCAGGAGCAACGCAACTGGTATGTACAAGACGCCTTAATCCACTTGACCATCACGACCGGACAAAATGAGGTGATAGCCTAGGCTATTTGAACCACCCCACCGCCGGCACTCGGATAGTAATCTTGGGCATAGCATTTTACCAAATCACCTCATTCTTTGGGGCACACGTGAGGAACACAAATGCGAACAAGCCTGAATGGTCCCCAGGACAATATGCAACTGAAAACTCACACCCCAGAAGTGACTCGAACCCATACTCCCAGGAGCAACGCAACTGGTATGTACAAGACGCCTTAATCCACTTGACCATCACGACCGGACAAAATGAGGTGATAGCCTAGGCTATTTGAACCACCCCACCGCCGGCACTCGGATAGTAATCTTGGGCATAGCATTTTACCAAATCACCTCATTCTTTGGGGCACACGTGTGGAACACAAATGCGAACAAGCCTGAATGGTCCCCAGGACAATATGCAACTGAAAACTCACACCCCAGAAGTGACTCAAACCCATACTCCCAGGAGCAACGCAACTGGTATGTACAAGATGCCTTAATCCACTTGACCATCACGACCGGACAAAATGAGGTGATAGCCTAGGTCTTGAACATACCAGTTGCGTTGCTCCTGGGAGTATGGGTTCGAGTCACTTCTGGGGTGTGAGTTTTCAGTTGCATATTGTCCTGGGGACTATTCAGGCTTGTTCGCATTTGTGTTCCTCACTTGTGCCCCAAAGAATGAGGTGATTTGGTAAAATGCTATGCCCAAGATTACCATCCGAGTGCCAGCGGTGGGGTGGTTCAAATAGCCTAGGCTATCACCTCATTTTCTCCCGTCGTGATGGTCAAGTGGATTAAGGCGTCTTGTACATACCAGTTGCGTTGCTCCTGGGAGTATGGGTTCGAGTCACTTCTGGGGTGTGAGTTTTCAGTTGCATATTGTCCAGGGGACCATTCAGGCTTGTTCGCATTTGTGTTCCTCACGTGTGCCCCAAAGAATGAGGTGATTTGGTAAAATGCTATGCCCAAGATTACTATCCGAGTGCCGGCGGTGGGGTGGTTCAAATAGCCTAGGCTATCACCTCATTTTGTCCGGTCGTGATGGTCAAGTGGATTAAGGCGTCTTGTACATACCAGTTGCGTTGCTCCTGGGAGTATGGGTTCGAGTCACTTCTGGGGTGTGAGTTTTCAGTTGCATATTGTCCTGGGGACCATTCAGGCTTGTTCGCATTTGTGTTCCTCACGTGTGTCCCAAAGAATGAGGTGATTTGGTAAAATGCTATGCCCAAGATTACTATCCGAGTGCCGGCGGTAGGGTGGTTCAAATAGCCTAGGCTATCACCTCATTTTGTCCGGTCGTGATGGTCAAGTGTATTAAGGCATCTTGTACATACCAGTTGCGCTGCTCCTGGGAGTATGGGTTCGAGTCACTTCTGGGGTGCGAGTTTTCAGTTGCATATTGTCCTGGGGACCATTCAGGCTTGTTCGCATTTGTGTTCCTCATGTGTGCCCCAAAGAATGAGGTGATTTGGTAAAATGCTATGCCCAAGATTACTATCCGAGTGCCGGCGGTGGGGTGGTTCAAATAGCCTAGGCTATCACCTCATTTTGTCCGGTCATGATGGTCAGGTGGATTAAGGCGTCTTGTATATACCAGTTGCGTTGCTCCTGGGAGTATGGGTTCGAGTCACTTCTGGGGTGTGAGTTTTCAGTTGCATATTGTCCTGGGGACCATTCAGGCTTGTTCGCATTTGTGTTCCTCACGTGTGCCCCAAAGAATGAGGTGATTTGGTAAAATGCTATGCCCAAGATTACTATCCGAGTGCCGGCGGTGGAGTGGTTCAAATAGCCTAGGCTATCACCTCATTTTGTCCGGTCGTGATGGTCAAGTGGATTAAGGCGTCTTGTACATACCAGTTGCGTTGCTCCTGGGAGTATGGGTTCGAGTCACTTCTGGGGTGTGAGTTTTCAGTTGCATATTGTCCTGGGGACCATTCAGGCTTGTTCGCATTTGTGTTCCTCACGTGTGCCCCAAAGAATGAGGTGATTTGGTAAAATGCTATGCCCAAGATTACTATCCGAGTGCCGGCGGTGGGGTGGTTCAAATAGCCTAGGCTATCACCTCATTTTGTCCGGTCGTGATGGTCAAGTGGATTAAGGCGTCTTGTACATACCAGTTGCGTTGCTCCTGGGAGTATGGGTTCGAGTCACTTCTGGGGTGTGAGTTTTCAGTTGCATATTGTCCTGGGGACCATTCAGGCTTGTTAGCATTTGTGTTCCTCACGTGTGCCCCAAAGAATGAGGTGATTTGGTAAAATGCTATGCCCAAGATTACTATCCGAGTGCCGGCGGTGGGGTGGTTCAAATAGCCTAGGCTATCACCTCATTTTGTCCGGTCGTGATGGTCAAGTGGATTAAAGCGTCTTGTACATACCAGTTGCGTTGCTCCTGGGAGTATGGGTTCGAGTCACTTCTGGGGTGTGAGTTTTCAGTTGCATATTGTCCTGGGGACCATTCAGGCTTGTTAGCATTTGTGTTCCTCACGTGTGCCCCAAAGAATGAGGTGATTTGGTAAAATGCTATGCCCAAGATTACTATCCGAGTGCCGGCGGTGGGGTGGTTCAAATAGCCTAGGCTATCTCCTCATTTTGTCCGGTCGTGATGGTCAAGTGGATTAAGGCGTCTTGTACATACCAGTTGCGTTGCTCCTGGGAGTATGGGTTCGAGTCACTTCTGGGATGTGAGTTTTCAGTTGCATATTGTCCTGGGGACCATTCAGGCTTGTTCGCATATATATATATATATATATATATATATATATATATATATATATATATATATATATATATATATGCAATTGACGATCACAAAACACTGATCATTTTATGCGGAAAATCCACAGAGAAATATGAAATGAGGTGAACGTTTCGGCTTTGTTAAAGCCTTTGTCAACACCAGGCTGACTGATTAGTCAGTCTGGTGTTGACAAAGGCTTTAACAAAGCCGAAACGTTCACCTCATTTCATATTTCTCTGTGGATTTTCTGCATATATATATATATATATATATATATATATATATATATATACATATATATATATATATATATATATATATATATATATATGCAGAATAACCACATGTGAAAAATAGAAAATGCTTAACGCGTTTTCGGCTAATTCGCCTTCATCAGAGCAAAGTAGAATCAATACTATTGATTCTACTTTGCTCTGATGAAGGCGAATTAGCCGAAAACGCGTTAAGCATTTTCTATTTTTCACATGTGGTTATTCTGCATACTTGGATCAGTGCTTTTGTGATCATTGTTGCATATATATATATATATATATATATATATATATATATATATATATATATATATATATATATATATATATATATATATATATATATATATATATATATATATATATATATATATATATACATATATATATATATATATATATATATATATATATATATATATATATATATATATATATATATATATATATATATATATATATATATATATATATTGTGACGATAATCTCTTTCAAGAGAGATTGAGCCTGCTCTTCCCTTTATCAGTACGTCAATATACAAGATAATATAGAAGATACGGCCACCAAGTATCGCTAAACGTTTTGCCCAGAGAGCAAATCGTACCCAGCACACAGTGACACCTGCTACGTACCACCGCCGTAACCAGCAAACTGCTCATCCTTTGCCTGCCTGTCGCTGATTGGCTGGTGTCCCGTCGCACCTGCCCTCCGCCTCTGCCACAAGTTGACGTCTGGGCTGCAGTGCACTAATATCGTCAGAATATCTCAGTGCTCCAAGCAGTTGACATCTCTCGCTGGTAGACTAAGCCTTGGCTTTCGTGTTCTAAGGGAGGTGGCAGCTCGAAGCCAGTATTCAGCACCACTAATATTTTATTTTGCTATCACTGTAACTCACTTGTCTTAACGTAACTTTTCATTTGCCAGAGATTATTCATATTATTTTGTTTGTTGACTTGTCTTTTATATTTTATGTGCTTAACTTTATTCATGTCTTGTTTTTCAAGAGTAATTAAAATTTCATTGTTAAATTTACTTGTGTTTTGTGTGTCTTCCCATTACCTTACCACAGACGAAAGCTCCAGCTTTTCTCTTTTTTTTCTATTATGTGACGAGGGCCTGCCCCTAGCTTTTGAAACAGCCGAACACCAACGCTTTACCGTCACATTAAAGTGGGGGCCTGCCCTAGGAGCTTCACTCAGGTACTGGTGCCAAGTAGTAAATTTATGGTAAGCGTATTTGGCTTTGGTAACGTAGCTTTTTACTATTTTTAATTTTCAATTTTATTTTTATATGGTGCTGTGTGTATTGTGCAATTCGAGAGTAGCATATGGTGAAGGTGAGACAAATTTGGATTGCGTGATGACTGTAGGCCTCAGTCATTCTCTTAATTGGTCATCTCTCCCTCCGTGTTATTACTCGTGTTTACCATCTTTTGTCCCTATGATATTTCTCATATTTTCGACAGATCATCATATTGGTACCCTGGTACTGTGGTCTGCCCCCGGGTCAAGTGCACCTAATCTTCTGCAATCTGACAGTAGGAGGATAAAGAGGGCCATAGTTCCTCTAGCACGAACTTTAGTTGCTGAATTGGGACCTCAGCAGCAGTTCTCGTCACCAGTTGACACCTCACACCCCTACACGTCGGTCAGAGATGATGATATTTACATTGGTAGGGAATTAGATTTCTTTTTCAGAGCACAAAAGTTCGCTAATTCTGTAAGTATCATATTAATTTCAGTGGGAAAACTTGCTTATGTCCTATAGAGACTCGGCAAGGTATGCCTACATTCTTGGACTACCAATTTTACTTTTGAGGCAATTAACTGTTTCATTTGTTTTAGAAACTCAGTTTCGCTTGTTTAGTAGGATTTTCTTGCCCTTATCCTCTTACATGAGTACCGGGTACAAGATTTCCTGCGACCTTGATTTAATTAATCATTTATCATCTTGTAATTAACATTAATTGTTAAAGATTCCACAGGATAGGTACCAGTTGCCACGTTGTCCTGTTTCTGACAGTCACCATATCACAACAGTATATTCATTGTGCATATATTTGCTAATTTCACCATGTTTCGTCTCCAAGCTTTCCGTGCAGATCCAGCAGGTGCAATAGGGACTTTAAGTCATGCCAAGAGGGCTGAATTACAAACTCTTGCACACGAGTATCAACTAACAGTTCCCTACCAAGCCAACAAAAGTGAAATACATAACCTGTTACTGGACCATTTCTTAGAGCAAGGTAAGATAGATTCTGAAACTCACGAAACTTACTTTATTGCAGATAAAACTGATTTGGCAACGATGAAACTCAGAGTAGAGCTGGCCAAGATTGAACGCGAGCAGCAAAGGGAAGCAGCTGCCATGCAAAGAGAAGCCCTCGAGCAACAAGAACGAGCAGCTGCCATTCGAAAGGAAGAACAAGAACGAGAAGCTGCCTTGAGGAAGGAAGAAATCGCCCTCAAGGAACGTGAAGCTGCCTTGAGGAAAGAAGAACAAGAACGTGAAATCGCCCTCCAGGAACGTGAGGTTGCAATACTCCGTGAGCGGGAACGAGTACAGCTTGAAACAAAACAACGCCAATTGGAGATGCAACACGAACATGACAGACAACAAGCAACCCTGACTGTGGAATGTCGTAAACAAGAATTCGCGTTGGAAACTTCACACCTCGCTCAACGCCAGCAAGCTACCGCCAATCTTCCCATCAGTTTCAATATATCACATGCAAGTAAGTTAATGCCACCATTCGTAGAGACAGAAGTTGATGTGTTTTTCACCACCTTTGAAACCCTTGCTAATCAACTTAGTTGGCCTGCCGACCAATGGGCCACCCTTCTCAGAGTACATCTTACAGGTAGAGCTGCAGTTACACTCAGTACTTTGGCGTCTGAGAATGACTACCAGACTCTGAAACAAGCAGTGTTGGACGCCTACCTTCTCTCCACCGAAAGTTATCGAAGGAAATTCCGTGACCACCTGAAGGCATGTACCACTACCTTTCTCGAGTTTGCTAAAACCAAAAGGAGATATTTTATGAAATGGCTGGAAGCAGCACATGTCTCTTCCTTTGCAGAACTCGTCAACCTGATGCTAGTTGAAGAATTCTTGAGGCGTGTGCCGCCTCCTGTCCGTCTATATTTAGCAGATAAAGAAGAAACCGACTACCTAAAGTGTGCTAAGTCGACTGACACTTACAGCCTCATCCACCGGCTGACACCAGAACCATCTTCCAGTAAGAAGTCGTGGTACAGTTACGAGAAAGTGAGTACCGATCAAGCTGGCTCGCAATTGTACTGTAAGTATTGTAGACTCTATGGACATACCATAGATAAATGTGGTAAGTCTCAATACAAAGGAACCACCGAAACGCCAAAACCCAAACCAACTCCTCCTAAGTCCGGTAAGCCTGTGATGAGTGTTGGTGTTCATGTTAATAATCTTTCTCTTTTCAGTAAACACCTGTATACTGGAACTGTCTCTGCCAACGGTTCAAATCCGGAGGGACGTTTCAAATTGAAGATCTTGAGGGACACAGCGGCTCTTCAATCGATTATTTTGAAGTCGGCTGTGCCCAACATCGCCTACACCGGAGAAACTGTCTTCATCACTGACCTCACTGCTACCACTCCTTATCCTCTCGCCAGAGTCCACCTGGATTGTCCCTTCGTGAGCGGAGAAGTTCAAGTCGCCATCAGGGAAAAGCCTTTTCCCATGCCTGGAGTGCAACTTCTCCTGGGCAACGACTTGGCAGAAGACTTGCAACCGACCAACCTGATCGTCATGGACAAACCCCAGGTGTGTACCTATGTGATGGTTAACCCTATTTTTGAGTATGTTCCAGCAAAGGTTCAAGAGAGTGATGAAGTTTCTCCTCCGGTTTTAGTGACCACCCGTGCACAAGCCGCACGACCACAGCCAGCTGACCCTACTGCTACCGCTGTCCCTCAAGACCCTCAGAAACTACCCCCGAATCTTACCAAGTTGGAGTTCCGTAAGTTACAGAGGGAAGATCTTACCTTGACACCATTATTTTTCCAGGCTGAGACTCAACCCGACAGTATTCCTGGGTTCTTCCTAGAGAACGAGTTGCTCTACCGCAGATATAGACCCAGTAAACTGAAGGAGGAGGACGATTGGGCCAACGTCGAACAACTAGTGATTCCTGCCAGCCTGCGGCCCACTATTCTACACCTGGCCCACGGAGCACTCTCCCACTACGGATTTAACAAGACTTACCATGGAATCCGTCAAGACTACTACTGGCCAGGTATGGTAAATAGCGTCAAACAGTGTCATACATGTCAGATGGCAGGTAAACCGAACATCTCTATTCCCAGAGCGCCACTAATTCCCATACAGGTGCCTGCGGAACCTTTCCACAGACTTATTATAGACTGTGTTGGTCCTTTACCTCGGACCAGTTCAGGTAACGCCTATATCTTAACCATCCTGTGTCCTACCACCAGATTCCCCATAGCAATTCCAGTAAAGAACATTACGGCTGCTACGGTTGTGAAACACTTATTGAAGATCTTCACCCAGTATGGATTTCCCAGGGAGGTTCAGAGCGACTGTAGCACCAACTTCACCAGTGATCTCTTCAAGAGGACACTGGAGGAGTTCAACATCAAACAGGTATTGTCCAGCCCCTATCATCCTGCTTCACAGGGTTCTCTTGAGCTTAGTCATCAGACTATTAAAGCACTCCTGAAGAAGTTTTGTAATGAAACCTCTAAGGATTGGGTTAAGCAAATAGACCTAATATTATGTATCTATAGAAGTCTTCCCAATGAGTCCCTAGGAGTATCTCCTTATGAGATGCTCTACGGACGTAAGTGCCGTACTCCCCTCAAGGCTTTCAAAGACTGTCTACGTGATGCCACCTTCAGTGATCATCAGAATGTGCCCCAGTTTCTTCAAAACCTACAACACATTCTAGAGAGAGTCCACAGTTTTGCCCAAGATAATCTATTGAAAGCACAGGAGAGGATGAAGACTCATTACGACCAGACCAGCAAAGAAAGAAAATTTAAGCCGGGAGACTTCGTACTTGCTTATTTTCCTATCCCAGGTTCTCCTTTACAAAACAGGTTTTCAGGACCCTACCGCATCAAGGAGTGCAGAAACTACCATAACTACGTTCTAGAGACTCCAGATAGGCGGCGGAAGACCCAGCTGTGCCACGTCAACCTCCTGAAGCTATATAACGGTACTCCTCCCACTGTCATGCTTAATTACTCTGCCTTTACAGAGCCATACATCCACAGTGAGACCTTCCCTGCTTCTCCTCCCGAAAGCACTGACAAGGAGTCAGCGCTTTCTAATTCGGAAATCCTAACTGATCTTCCCAACTATTTTCAGGACCATAATAGTGCACCTCTCGTCAAGATCTTCAAAGAACATCAGGAGTTGTTCCGAGATGACCCCCAAGAGTGTAATGTTACCCAGCACGACATCCAACTGCTCCCTGACACCCGGCCGATTCGTCAACCCTTCTACCGAATCAGCCCTAGCAAGAAGGAAGTCATGCGTGCTGAGGTGCAGTACCTCTTGGCTCATGGACTGGCTACACCTTGTGAGTTCCCCTGGGCCTCACCCTGTATCTTGGTGCCAAAACCCCAAGGTAAGGTGAGACTTTGCACTGACTACCGTAAGTTAAATAATGTGACTGTCAAGGATGCATACCCCTTGTCAAGGATAGATAACATTCTTGACGCCATTGGTAATGCCCAGTACTTGTCCCAGGTGGACATGCTTAAAGGGTATTACCAAGTGTGTTTAACAGAGCGGGCCAAAGAAATATCTGCCTTTATCACTCCCTTTGGACTTTTCAGATATGAACGCCTTCCTTTCGGACTATGTAATGCCCCGGCCACCTTTCAGAGAGCTGTCAACCGTGTCATCCAGGGCTTGGATAACACGTACGCCTATTTGGATGATATCGTCGTAGCATCCAACACCTGGAGCGAACATCTGCTCCAGCTGCGACGACTGTTCGCCAAGCTCCTGACAGAAGCCTCACCATCAACCTGGGCAAGTCCACCTTCGCCAAAGATATCACCAAGCCTTTCGTCCTTCATGTCGACGCCAGTGGTACCGGCGTTGGTGGTGTCCTGATGCAGCAACGAGGCGAGGAGGTTCTACCTGTCAGCTACTACAGCTACAAATTGAAACCCCACCAGAGGAACTACAGCACTATTAAAAGGAGCTACTATCCATCGTCCTGAATCTCCAGCACTTTGCTCCATACCTACAAGGTGCCAGGTCTACCACCATCTTCTCAGACCACAACCCTCTCCGCTTCTTACATCAAGCCCAATTCACTAACCAGCGTCTTCTACGATGGGCTTTATTTCTACAAGATTTCAACCTGGAGATCCGCTATATCAAGGGTTCTGACAACATCATAGCCGACGCCCTCTCCAGAGTTTATGATGTAGAAGCAACTCCACCTATTACTCCACGCCAAGAAGACGTAACTTCTTCCAGAACCGCTGGCTTTGGGGGAGAGTTGTGACGATAATCTCTTTCAAGAGAGATTGAGCCTGCTCTTCCCTTCATCAGTACGTCAATATACAAGATAATATAGAAGATACGGCCACCAAGTATCGCTAAACGTTTTGCCCAGAGAGCAAATCGTACCCAGCACACAGTGACACCTGCTACCTACCACCGCCGTAACCAGCAAACTGTTCTTCCTTTGCCTGCCTGTCGCTGATTGGCTGGTGTCCCGTCGCACCTGCCCTCCGCCTCCGCCACAAGTTGATGTCTGGGCTGTAATGCGCTAATATCGTCAGAATATCTCAGTGCTCCAAGCAGTTGACATCTCTCGCTGGTAGACTAAGCCTTGGCATTTGTGTACTAAGGGAGGTGGCAGCTCGAAGCCAATATTCCAGCATTCATATTTTATTTTGCAATCACTGTAACTCGCTTGTCTTAACGTAACATTTCATTTGCCAGTGATTATTCATATTATTTTGTTTGTTGACTTATCTTTCATATTTATGTGCTTAACTTTATTCATGTCTTGTTTTTCTAGAGTAATTAAAATTTCATTGTTAAATTTACTTGTGTTTTGTGTGTCTTCCCATTACCTTACCACAGACGAAAGCTCCAGCTTTTCTCTTTTTTTTTCTATTATGTGACGAGGCCCTGCCCCTAGCTTTTGAAACAGCCGAACACCAACGCTTTACCGTCACAATATATATATAATATATATATATATATATATATATATATATATATATATATATATATATATATATATATATATATTGGTGTATACTGGCAGCAGGTTTTCTTTCAAACATGTTTCATTGAATATGACCGCATATTCTGTATTTATTATTTTCTGGTTTAGGGCTTCTATCCCTCTAACTATTTTCTTAGCATCAGGGCTTAATTGAAATAGGAGTTCTCCAAAACTCATTTTCGTACTTTTAAGGTGAAGAAAAGAAGTGATTTACTATAGAGTGTATTACACTTATTTGTATAATTTGCACGACGTTTCGAACCTCCATGGTTCATTCTCAAGTGAACAGATCTTACAATACTAGTTGATTTTATACCCACATTAGGTCAGGTGATAATACAATGAAGGTGAAAACATGGGGGGATACATAAGGGATAAACATAGGGGCTGCAGAAGGCTTATTGGCCCATACAAGGCATCTCCTATCTAATTACAAAGATTAATCCAGTGTAATTGGCCTGTTATGTTGGACATTGTCTTCTGTGTTGGCATCGATATGTTCTTGTCTTGTCCTTACTCTCATGGTGGGTAGAGTAAATAGTTCCGTGATTTGGGTGTTCATGGTAGGTCGCTCTATTCTTATGTGAATTGCCTCAAGAATTTGTAATCTTCTTGAATCTTGGGTTTTGTCTATTATGCAAGTATTCTTGTTCAACATTTCTCTTGTTAGAGTAATGTCATGGGCTTGTCTCATGTGATTCCTAGGGGCACCAGATTGAAGATGGCATGTCAGACGCCTCGTCAGCTTGGTCGACGTCATACCTATGTACTTACATTGAAGGTTACATCCTTCGTGGGGGCAAGTGTACATGTATACAACGCTTGACTGCTGTAGAGGGTTCTCCGTCGGCTTCGGGCTGTTTTTGATAAGGAGTTCGGAAGTCTTCTTGGTTTTGTAGAATATTATCAGGTTTATGTTTTGGTTAGGAGTAGTGCTTTTTACTCCTTTACGGATTATTTCTTTCATTATTCTTTCCTCTTTTATATGTTCACTGTGCATGGTTGATTTGTAATATAATTTTATTGGGGGTGTTGTGGTTTCTGTTCTAGGTTCTGAATTATACCAACGGTCCAAGTGTCTTCTTATAGCAGCGTTTATTTCCGCGTTGCTATATCCGTTGTTCACCAATACCTGAGTTACTCTTTCAAACTCTCTACTCACGTTGCTCCATTCAGAGCAGTGGGTAAGCGCTCGACGAATATAAGCATTGAGAACACTGGCTTTGTATCTTTGGGGGCACTCACTTCTACCGTTCAGGCATAATCCTATGTTGGTGGGCTTGGTATATACGTTGGTGCTTAAAGAGGTTCCTGTTTTTGTTATTAGTACATCCAAGAATGGCAGACTGTTATTTTCACTATTTTCATGTGTAAATCGGAGTACTGACTCTCTCTCTAGGTGTCTTTTTAGGTCAATTAGTTCATCTGAGTCTTTTACTATTACGAATATGTCATCTACATAACGGCAGTATACAGTTGGTTTTTGTCTGCTACTGAAGACCCTATCTTCGATGGTTCCCATATAAAAATTAGCAAATAAAACTCCTAAGGGGGAGCCCATTGCTACTCCGTCTATTTGTAAATACATGTCTCCTTGTGGACTGATGAAAGGGGCTTCCTTTGTACATGCTTCGAGAAGACTTTTCAAGTGTGGCTCAGGTATGTCTAATATCAGGTATGTTGGCATCCCTCATCTCCTGTGGCACCTCTCTTTTTTCCCAGCAGAGGCAGAGAATTTCATGCAGCTCCATGAGCAGGCTACCTCTGCAGCACTTCAAGGTCTCAGCAGGAATGCCATCTTTGCCAGGAGCTTTACCAGAAGCAAGGGAGTCTAGGGCATCGCTGAGTTCTTCCAGGGTCGGTTCGCTGTCGAGCTCCATTAACACAGGCAGATACTCAATGGCGCCCAGGGCGTCTTCGGTGACCACATTGTCCCTGGCGTATAGCTCAGAGTAGTGCTCGACCCAGCGCTTCAGCTGCAGTGTCTGGTCCTGAATCACCTCCCCAGTGGCAGATTTCAGAGGAGCGGTCTTCCTCTCGATTGGGCCGAGGGCCTGCTTGATGCCGTCATACATTCCCCTTACATTGCCTGTATCTGCTGCAGTCTGTATCTGGGAGCAGAGCTGGAGCCAATAGTTGTTGGCACATCGCCTGGCGCTCTGCTGCACTTTGTAGCGGACGGCCTGAAGGATCTGTAAGTTGCGCTGACTTGGGCAGGCTTTGTAGGCTGCCAAGGCGTTTCTCTTCTCCTCGATGACAGGTGTCATCTCTTCTGAGTGAGCCTCGAACCAGTCTGCCGACCTGCTGGTCTTCTTGCCAAAGATGGAAATGGCAGCGTTGAACACAGCGTCTCTGAAGTGCTCCCATCTTTTACAGGTAGTGACCTCGGCTGGGCCAGGAAGAGCTTCCTCGAGCACGTGTGCAAAATCTTCCTCCTTGTCCTGGTTGCGGGTCTTGGTGGTGTCGATGCGAGGTCTGCCCGCCCTTTTCGAGTGATGAATCTTCTTTGGTTGCATCTTGACCCTGCTACATACCAGGGAGTGGTCGGTGTCACAGACAGCCCTCTGGTAGCTACGCGTAATCTTGACGCTGGGTAGACTTGCACGCCTAGTAAGAATCAGGTCAAGCTGGTGCCAGTGCTTGGATCTGGGAAGTCTCCTAGATACTCGGTGTTGAGGCTTTGTCCCGAAGAACGTGTTGGTGACACAAAGACCATGAAGGCAGCAGAGTTCTAACAGACGTTACCCGTTCTCATTCATCCTTCCTATGCCGAATTGTCCCAGGCAAGTGGGCCAAATGTTGTGCTCGGCACCCACTCTGGCGTTAAAGTCGCCGAGGATGAACAGTGGCTCCTTTACAGGGATTCTCGCTATGACTCTGTTGAGGTCATCGTAGAATTTTTCCTTTGTCTCTGCTGGAGAAGTCAGGGTTGGTGCATATGCACTAATTACATTGACTGGTCCTGTTTGGGAGTGCAGTTGCAGAGACAGAATTCGTTCGGTTTCCCCATCGGTGGCATAATGTGTCCCAACAGTGCATTCCTGACGGCAAATCCCACACCATGTTCTCTGGTCTCATCAGGTGATTTTCCTTGCCAGAAGAAAGAGAAGGTCCTCTCTCTCACAGATCCTGATCCTGGGAGCCTGGTCTCTTGGAGAGCAACAATATCTATCTGCAGCTTCCTCAGCTCCCTATCTATGATTGCTGTTTTTCGGGCGTCATTGATTTCTTGCTGGTCGTCAGAGAAACCTGGTGTCAGTGTCCTGACGTTCCATGTGTCCAGCTTTAGGGCAGCTGATATTTTCTTCTGTGGTTTGGTATTGCTTGGTGCAAAGTTGACGGGCCGCTTGTCGGTTATCACCCTAAACCCCACGCACCCAGTGAGGTTAACGGACCGTGGCGAGGCAACACCTTACTGGCTGGGGTTTGCCTAGCTTGAGGCGGGCGGTAGCTGCCCAGTGGGGCGCGATGACCCCTCCCACCGTCGGAAGCAACCCCTGGCATCACACTCTTCGCCAATCGAGCAGAAGACTTAAAACCGGTAGACTGTCACTTCCCGTGTTGGTTCGACGCTGTGAGGCGAAGCTGGAGTGCCCTCCCCAGGGCGCAGAGCCTGGGTAGGTAGATATGGACGAGAAGCTGTTACCAATGCAGCAGGTCCCGCCTCTCCACGTTGCAGAAATTATCCAATAGCAAGGCAAATGCCAAGTCACATCTTTCCAGCAACGTCGCAGGAGCTGCCAGAACGAGGTAGACGTCAACAACGAACTGCCTTAGGGGCTCCAACTCCGGATTTTTCCTCGAGGTTGACTCCTGAAGCCTTTCCCAAAAAAGGGAAATGGCCACAAGGCAGCGGTGGTTTAAAATCATGGTTTTCCTTCCCCTAGATGGGCTGCCTTCCCAGGCTATCGAGTCCCATCTACCCGGAGCAGCTGGTTTTAAGGCGCCAGAGGCACGCTCTCGCCCCTTTTCCAGTCGGTAAAAGCAGTTCCGCCGGACTTAAAGACTAAGCCACCCATGCAGGCCAGGAGTTGGACTTGGTTGTCAGAGGCTATTTGAGACACATACCGTATAGGAGCATTTTATAGGTCATGGGAGCTCGTCCCCCATTACCACTCCCTGGCTATGACAACCCCTTGGAACCTTATGAAGCATAGTTCTCATATATATATATATATATATATATATATATATATATATATATATATATATATATATATATATATATATATATATATATATATATATATATATATATATATGTCGTACCTAGTAGCCAGAACTCACTTCTCAGCCTACTATGCAAGGCCCGATTTGCCTAATAAGCCAAGTTTTCATGAATTAATGTTTTTTCGTCTACCTAACCTACCTAACCTAACCTAACCTAGCTTTTTTTGGCTACCTAACCTAACCTTACCTATATATATAGGTTAGGTTAGGTTAGGTAGGGTTGGTTAGGTTCGGTCATATATCTACGTTAATTTTAACTCCAATAAAAAAAAATTGACCTCATACATAGTGAAAAGGGTAGCTTTATCATTTCATAAGAAAAAAATTATAGTAAATATATTAATTCAGGAAAACTTGGCTTATTAGGCAAATCGGGCCTTGAATAGTAGGCTGAGAAGTGAGTTCTGGCTACTAGGTACGACATATATATATATATATATATATATATATATATATATATATATATATATATATATATATATATATATATATATATATGCAAACAAGCCTGAATGGTCCCCAGGACTATATACAACTGAAAACTCACACCCCAGAAGTGACTCGAACCCATACTGCAAGGAGCAACGCAACTGGTATGTACAGGGACGCCTTAATCCGCTTGACCATCACGACCGGACATAAGGAAGTGATAGCCGAAGCTATTTGAACCACTTCCCCGCCGGCACTCGGATGGTAATCTTGGGCATAGCATTTTATCAAATCACCTCATTCTTTGGGGCACACGTGAGGAACACAAATGCAAACAAGCCTGAATGGTCCCCAGGACTATATACAACTGAAAACTCACCCCAGAAGTGACTCGAACCCATACTGCCAGGAGCAACGCAACTGGTATGTACAGGGACGCCTTAATCTGCTTGACCATCATGACCGGACATAAGGAAGTGATAGCCGAAGCTATTTGAACCACTTCCTCGTCGGCACTCGGATGGTAATCTTGGGCATAGCATTTTATCAAATCACCTCATTCTTTGGGGCACACGTGAGGAACACAAATGCAAACAAGCCTGAATGGTCCCCAGGACTATATACAACTGAAAACTCACACCCCAGAAGTGACTCGAACCCATACTGCCAGGAGCAACGCAACTGGTATGTACAGGGACGCCTTAATCCGCTTGACCATCACGACCGGACATAAGGAAGTGATAGCCGAAGCTATTTGAACCACTTCCTCGCCGGCACTCGGATGGTAATCTTGGGCATAGCATTTTATCAAATCACCTCATTCTTTGGGGCACACGTGAGGAACACAAATGCAAACAAGCTTGAATGGTCCCCAGGACTATATACAACTGAAAACTCACACCCCAGAAGTGACTCGAACCCATACTGCCAGGAGCAACGCAACTGTTATGTACAGGGACGCCTTAATCCGCTTGACCATCACGACCGGACATAAGGAAGTGATAGCCGAAGCTATTTGAACCACTTCCCCGCCGGCACTCGGATGGTAATCTTGGGCATAGCCTTTTATCAAATCACCTCATTCTTTGGGGCACACGTGAGGAACACAAATGCAAACAAGCCTGAATGGTCCCCAGGACTCTATACAACTGAAAACTCACACCCCAGAAGTGATTCGAACCCATACTGCCAGGAGCAACGCAACTGGTATGTACAGGGACGCCTTAATCCGCTTGACCATCACGACCGGACATAAGGAAGTGATAGCCGAAGCTATTTGAACCAATTCCCCGCCGGCACTCGGATGGTAATCTTGGGCATAGCATTTTATCAAATCACCTCATTCTTTGGGGCACACGTTAGGAACACAAATGCAAACAAGCTTGAATGGTCCCCAGGACTATATACAACTGAAAACTCACACCCCAGAAGTGACTCAAACCCATACTGCCAGGAGCAACGCAACTGGTATGTACAGGGACGCCTTAATCCTTCTGGGGTGTCACTTCTGGGGTGTGAGTTTTCAGTTGTATATAGTCCTGGGGACCATTCAGGCTTGTTTGCATTTGTGTTCCTCACGTGTGCCCCAAAGAATGAGGTGATTTGATAAAATGCTATGCCCAAGATTACCATCCGAGTGCCGGCGGGGAAGTGGTTCAAATAGCTTCGGCTATCAGTTCCTTATGTCCGGTCGTGATGGTCAAGCGGATTAAGGCGCTTATATATATATATATATATATATATATATATATATATATATATATATATATATATATATATATATATATATATATATATATATATATATATATATATGCAAACAAGCCTGAATGGTCCCCAGGCATATATGCAACTGAAAACTCTGAAAACTCCACACCCCAGAAGGATTCGAATCCAGACAGCCAGGAGCACTATACACCATGGCTTACCTGGTTCTGTAACTACTGGACCACTGTGACTGTTCAAAAGACATTGGTAGTTGAGGCTATTTCCCCAACATCCCTACAGCACTTGGTGGTATGCTTGGGCATCATATTTCATCGAATCCACTCACATTATGGGGCCACATGAGCAACACAAATGCAAACAAGCTTGAATGGTCCCCAAGCCAATATGTAACTGAAAACCACACTCCCCAGAAAGATTCGAACCCAGTCCGCCAGGAGCACAATGTATCGGCCAGGGCGCCTGACAGCTGGGTGGACAGCGCTTCAGATTCGTAGTCCTGAGGTTCCGGGTTCAATCCCCGGTGGAGGCAGAGATAAATGGGCAAAATGTTTCCTTCACCCTGATGCCCCTGTTACCTAGCAGTAAACAGGTCCCTGGGAGTTATATAGCTATTACGTGCTGCTTCCTGGAGGGGAGTGTAACAAAAAAGAGGCTTGGTCGAGGACCGGGCTGCGGGGACGCTAAGCCCCAAAATTATCTCAAGATAACCAAGATAACCTCAAGATAACCATAGCGTACCGGATTCTTTAACCACTCGACCACCGTGACTGTTCAAAAGACATTGGTAGCCGAGGCTATTTTCCCCAACATCCCTACAGCACTTTATGGTAAGCTTGGACATAGATATTTCACTGAATCACCTCACTTTGTGGGGCCACGTGAGCAACACAATTGCGAACAAGTTTGAATTTAACGTAAGAATTTAAATCAGGAGGGTTGCTGGAGTTGCCAGAAACCCCATTAGTCATTGTAATGTCACTGATAGGCTACTAGTTTGATTGCATTGCAACTGCTATTGCAGGGGAGGGCTGCAAGGAGCGTAAAGTAACTTATAGGAGGTTACAGGAGACTTGTCTCCTAACCTACCTTGTTGTTGTTGCATTAGTGATTATAAATTAGTATGTTTTGCTTGCATGATTGCATCCTCTGTGAACACTCAGTATGTTCAAGTTAGTTAATTTATGCAGCACAACACGATTGCAGGAAGGATCCTGTAGTCATACTCGTGGCTGGTGTCCAGCTGTCGTAAAGGTGTCACACGAAGGATTTCGAGTGACGTCACTGATATTTTTCCTTGTTGTAGTAGTTAGTACTTTCTTGAATAAACTGTGTTGTTATGTTGAACACTGTCTTTCGTTACACCCAACACTTTATTGATTTACATTTGTTCTGCTATGTGACCTGAAATTATTATTGCTATTCATTTGAGATGTCTTGGCGTTTGCTTGTGCCTAGTCATTTTTTCTATCTCCAGAGTGGGGAATGAGCTGCTTACTACACTTAGCATGTTAGCTAAACATGTCCTTTGGGGTTCTCAACACCATGAATCATGAGGCTATATGGGGTTCTCAATACCATGAATCATGAGGCTATATGGGGTTCTCAACACTATGAATCATGAGGCTATATGGGGTTCTCAACACCATGAATCATGAGGCTATATGGGGTTCTCAACACCATGAATCATGAGACTATATGGGGTTCTCAACACCATGAATCATGAGGGTATATGGGGTTCTCAACACCATGAATCATGAGGCTATATGGGGTTCTCAACACCATGAATCATGAGGCTATATGGGGTTCTCAACACCATGAATCATGAGGTCATATGGGCTTCTCAACACCATGAATCATGAGGCTATATGGGGTTCTCAACACCATGAATCATGAGGCTATATGGGGTTCTCAACACCATGAATCATGAGGCTATATGGGGTTCTCAACACCATGAATCATGAGGTCATATGGGCTTCTCAACACCATGAATCATGAGGCTATATGGGGTTCTCAACACCATGAATCATGAGGCTATATGGGGTTCTCAACACCATGAATCATGAGGCTATATGGGGTTCTCAACACCATGAATCATGAGGCTATATGGGGTTCTCAACACCATGAATCATGAGGTCATATGGGCTTCTCAACACCATGAATCATGAGGCTATATGGGCTTCTCAACACCATGAATCATGAGGTCATATGGGGTTCTCAACACCATGAATCATGAGACTATATGGGGTTCTCAACCCCATACAAAGAAAGAACAACATGTAAAATCAATTCTTTCTTCTTTAACAGGCTCCTTTCATTTGTTGCCTTTAAAAACCATTAAAAAATGTAAAAGAAAAAATGCCAAACACTATATTTTTATCTCAACACATATTAGAACAAAGTCCGGTAATCAGAACAATTGTAACGTGTCATGTGCAGTGATCGTAATTTTAGTCATAACAAGATCCACTGTTTCAGTTATGTCAGCAAACATTCACCACCTACACATTCACAACTGTATCTGTTAATGGGTTATATCTTAGTGTGGAATGATTATTAAATGTTTAACAAGCAAATTCAATATGGGGGTGTAAAATGAACAATTCCGATAGCAAATTATGAGAAAAAGTCATGGCCGCAAGTAGGAGTGGGACTTAGATGGTTCAGGATGTTTTACATACATGAAGTGTGCTTGTTGATTATGCAGCGACCGCCAAGGTTGACGTTGTTCTGAACAACGCAGTGCATCTTACAGTGGAGGAATCCATGATGGCCTAAAATACTTAGCTGATGAAACCACACTAACAGCGGTTACAATTTAGATAAAATGCCTTGCTCAATACATTGTGACCAAAATACTGACTTCACTGAGAAAAGTTAACTATAACATACCATACACTTAGTGGAGCTGTAACACTGTTCACATGTGCCTCCAATAGCAACTGGTTGACACATTTTACACGACGGGCTCACCATAGCCCGTGCTACTTGGACCTTTTTGTTTCAGGTAGCGAATCTTTAACAACAACAACAACATTTTACAACAAATGTCATCAATACATTTGATATCACAAATATAATCAGTGAGCAAGGTAACTAGGAAACACTTGTAAATTTCGTTGTGCAAGAACCGTGTGAATATTTACCAACACGCTTTAACATTTTGGCTCTTCAAGGAAAGAAGAATCAGATTCCCATCTGCTATGAATCACAACAAAGATAAACAATATATATTGAAGAATACATGGTATCCTAGAGCTTCATATACTTAACATTCATATCAGTATACCAACTCAGTATACAAGGAGAGACAAGAATTTGGAGTTGCAGTTTAGGCAGGAAATCCTATTGGTAGAGACTCAAACGTGCGATCAACTTTACAAACGCAGATGGTAGACATTCAGAAATGTTTAGAACACGTCCTTGCTGATGATCGACGGCATGTCATCATACATTCAGATTCCAAAACTATCATTGAAAACATGCAACAAGAGCACATAATAAATGCAGAGGATTCTGCAAAAATATGAACCTAAAAAAAAGAAATGTAGACATTTACATACCACATGACGAGTATAGCATAGATTAAGAAAATAGTTACAGCTAGAAAAGTAGCTGTAACTCCTATATATATATATATATATATATATACTATATATATATATATATATATATATATATATATATATATATAAATATATATATATATATATATATATATATATATATATATATATATATAAATATATATATATATATATATATATATGTATATATATATATATATATATATATATATATATATATATATATATATATATATATATATATATATATATATATATATATATATATATAAGCCTATACTTGCATAAACCACAAGTGAAGATTAACAATCTTTGGACAACACCTACCAGTGGGCCTCGAACCCAGAAAGCACAACTACCTTCCAGTAGCTGCCATAACAAGTACGCTTTAACCCACTACACCATCAGACCCTACAAAAGAAGTAGAGACTTCGAGAAATATATACACCTCAAATATCTCCACTTCCCGGGGGCACTAGACAAGTGTGAGGTTATTCTGCGTTTTTCATCAAGCCACTGTCAATGTGAGAGAACTCGTGTCCATGCTATAAGCCTATACTTGCATAAACCACAAGTGAAGATTAACAAACTTTGGACAACACCCACCAGTGGGCCTCGAACCCAGAAAGCACAACTACCTTCCAGTAGCTGCCATAACTAGTACGCTTTAACCCACTACACCATCAGACCCTACAAAAGAAGTAGAGACTTCGAGAAATATATACACCTCAAATATCTCCACTTCCCGAGGGCACTAGACAAGTGTGAGGTTATTCTGCATTTATCATCAAGCCGCTGTCAATGTGAGAGAACTCGTGTCCATGCTATAAGCCTATACTTGAATAAACCACAAGTGAAGATTAACAATCTTTGGACAACACCCACCAGTGAGCCTCGAACCCAGAAAGCACAACTACCTTCCAGTAGCTGCCATAACTAGTACGCTTTAACCCACTACACCATCAGACCCTACAAAAGAAGTAGAGACTTCGAGAAATATATACACCTCAAATATCTCCACTTCCCGAGGGCACTAGACAAGTGTGAGGTTATTCTGCGTTTTTCATCAAGCCACTGTCAATGTGAGAGAACTCGTGTCCATGCTATAAGCCTATACTTGCATAAACCACAAGTGAAGATTAACAATCTTTGGACAACACCCACCAGTGGGCCTCGAACCCAGAAAGCACAACTACCTTCCAGTAGCTGCCATAACTAGTACGCTTTAACCCACTACACCATCAGACCCTACAAAAGAAGTAGAGACTTCGAGAAATATATACACCTCAAATATCTCCACTTCCCGGGGGCACTAGACAAGTGTGAGGTTATTCTGCATTTTTCATCAAGCCACTGTCAATGTGAGAGAACTCGTGTCCATGCTATAAGCCTATACTTGCATAAATTACAAGTGAAGATTATCAATTTTTGGACAACACCCACCAGTGGGCCTCGAACCCAGAAAGAACAACTACCTTCCAGTAGCTGCCATAACTAGTACGCTTTAACCCACTACACCATCAGACCCTACAAAAGAAGTAGAGACTTCGAGAAATATATACACCTCAAATATCTCCACTTCCCGAGGGCACTAGACAAGTGTGAGGTTATTCTGCGTTTTTCATCAAGCCACTGTCAATGTGAGAGAACTCGTGTCCATGCTATAAGCCTATACTTGCATAAACCACAAGTGAAGATTAACAATCTTTGGACAACACCCACCAGTGGGCCTCGAACCCAGAAAGCACAACTACCTTCCAGTAGCTGCCATAACTAGTACGCTTTAACCCACTACACCATCAGACCCTACAAAAGAAGTAGAGACTTCGAGAAATATATACACCTCAAATATCTCCACTTCCCGGGGGCACTAGACAAGTGTGAGGTTATTCTGCATTTTTCATCAAGCCACTGTCAATGTGAGAGAACTCGTGTCCATGCTATAAGCCTATACTTGCATAAATTACAAGTGAAGATTATCAATTTTTGGACAACACCCACCAGTGGGCCTCGAACCCAGAAAGAACAACTACCTTCCAGTAGCTGCCATAACTAGTACGCTTTAACCCACTACACCATCAGACCCTACAAAAGAAGTAGAGACTTCGAGAAATATATACACCTCAAATATCTCCACTTCCCGAGGGCACTAGACAAGTGTGAGGTTATTCTGCGTTTTTCATCAAGCCACTGTCAATGTAAGAGAACTCGTGTCCATGCTATAAGCCTATACTTGCATAAACCACAAGTGAAGATTAACAATCTTTAGACAACACCCACCAGTGGTGGTGGGTTGGTCTCACATTGTGCATATATAACTTTTTAGACACTCAACCCACCAGTGCGTTGAGTGTCTAAAAAGTTATAAACTTCAGCTACTGGAATAGGGTAGTCTGTGCATTAAGCATTTGGCACTGAGTTTTCCCATATAACAGGAACCGATGAAAGAGCATTAGAGTTCCCACATCTCATTGCCTGGGAGAGGATTGGAGTTCTGGTTGGTTAAATACCCCAGAATTCCTACCTCTCTTATGGCTTTGAAGTATAGTGTAGTGGATACAGCATGCAACTGCCACCTTGTTGGCCAGTGTTCGAGTCCCCTGGTGGGTTGAGTGTCTAAAAAGTTATAAACTTCAGCTACTGGAATAGGGTAGTCTGTATATATATATATATATATATATATATATATATATATATATATATATATATATATATATATATATATATATATATATATATATATATATATATATATATATATATATATATATATATATATATATATATATATATTTATATATATATATTAGTTATGTCGCAACTAGTAGCCAGAATGCACTTCTTGGAATACTATGCAAGGCCCGATTTGCATAATAGGCTGAGTGATTTTCTTTATTTTCAATAAAATGATTCCAGTTGGTTTATTTTAAATATTTTTATTATATTATATTAACAACATAAATTATTGAATTAGTTATGTAAGTTTAGGTTAGGTTAGGTTGGGTTAAGTCATATATCTCTGTTAGTTGTAACTCAATTTTTTTTAAATTTAGTCATACATAATGAAATGGACAGCTATATCATTTCATAAAAAAAAATGGAAAAAAATGAAATTCAGGAAAACTTGCCTTATTAGGAACACAGGTGCCCATCAGAGTGCCGGCAGGCTGATGGGCAAAATACACTCGGCTACCATCAGCTTTTGACCGGTCGTGATGGTCGAGTGGATAAAGGTGTCCTGTACACACCAGTTGCATTGTGCTCCTGGCACTATGGGTTCGAGTCACTTCTGGGGTGTGAGTTTTCATTGCATATAGTCGTGGGGACAATTCAGGCTTGTTCGCATTTGTGTTCTTCACGTGTGCCCCAAACAATGAGGTGATTTGATAAAATATTATGCCCAAGATTTTCATTAGAGTGCTGGCGTGCTTATGGGCAAAATAGCCTTGGCTACTATCAGCTTTTGACCGGTCGTGATGGTCGAGTGGATTAAGGTGTCCTGTACACACCAGTTGCATTGTGCTCCTTTCAGTATGGGTTCAAGTATTTTCTGGGGCGTGATTTTTTAGTTGCAAATAGTCTTGGGGACCATTCAGGCTTGTTCGCATTTGTGTTCCTTACGTGTGCCCCAAAGAATGAGGTGATTTCATAAAATACTATGCCCAAGATTACCATCAGAGTGCTGGAAGCCGATGGGCAAAAAAGCCTCAGCTACCATCAGCTTTTGATCAGTCGTGATGGTCGAGTGGATTTAGGTGTCCTGTACAGTACCAGTTGTATTGTGCTCCTGGCAGTATGGGTTCGAGTCACTTCTGGGGTGAGAGTTTTTAGTTGCATATAGTCCTTGGGACAATTCAGGCTTGTTCGCAATTGTGTTCCTAACATGTGTCCCAAAGACCTACCTTGACTAGACCTACCCCCCCCCCCCCTCCTTATCATAACACGCCAGTGTAAACACACACACACACACACACGCACAAACCAGCCTACCGCCAACCTCACCCCTCACTCCAGGGACTGACCCTCCATCCCTCACCCACCTAATTGTCCTCCTTCCTCTCTTCCTCTCTGCCTATTTCCCTGTCTCCCTCACTCTCCCTCACTCCCTTTCACTCCCCTTTACTCCTCCTCTCCCTTTCACTCCCTCTCTCCCTCTCCCTTCATCCCTCCACCAGTTAACCCCCCCCCTCACCGTGGCACTCCCACAATAAACACACACACACACACACACACACACACACACACACACACACACACACACACACACACACACACACACACACACACACACACACACACACACACACACACACACACACACACACACACACACTCACACACACACACACACACACACACACACACACACACACACACACACACACACACTCACACACACACACACACACACACATACACACACACACACACACACACACACACACACACACACACACACACACACACACACACACACACACACACACACACACACACACACACACACACACACACACACACACACACACACACACACAGAGACAGAGCATGGAGGACCAGAAACATGGAGAGCTAAGCTGCTGGACGTGGCAACAAGAAACTTTCTAAGCCAGCATACCAAAGAGCCAACAAGAATGAGAGGAGAAGATGAACCAGCAATGCTTGATTTGATATTTACCCTAAATGAATGGGATATAAGGGAAGTTAAGATGGAAGCGCCCTTGGGAATGAGTGACCACAGTGTATTGAACTTTGAGTACCTGGTAGAGCTAGGACTTATCTCCCCCCAAAAAGAACTAGGAATCAAAAGGCTGGCATACCGAAAGGGGAATTATGAACAGATGAGAAGTTTCCTAAGTGAAATACCTTGGGACACAGACCTCAGAGACAAGTCTGTACAGGGTATGATGGACTATGTTACCCAAAAGTGTCAGGAGGCAGTAAACAGGTTCATCCCGGCCCAAAGGGAAAAATCCGAGAAGCAACAAAAGAATCCATGGTATAATAGGGCATGTATGGAAGCGAAGAAACTGAACAAGAAGGCGTGGAGGAACTTCCGGAATAACAGAACACCAGAAAGCAGGGAGAGATACCAGAGAACCAGGAATGAGTACGTCAGGGTGAGAAGAGAAGCAGAGAAAATTTTTGAAAATGATATAGCAAACAAAGCCAAGACCGAACCAAAGCTACTCCACAGTCACATCAGAAGGAAAACAACAGTGAAAGAACAGGTATTGAAACTTAGAACAGGCGAGGACAGGTATACAGAGAATGACAGAGAGGTGTGTGAGGAACTCAACAAGAGGTTCCAGGAGGTCTTCACAATAGAACAGGGTGAGGTCACTGTGCTAGGAGAAAGGGAGGTAAACCAGGCGGCCTTGGAGGAGTTCGAAATTACGAGAGAGGAGGTCAAGAGACACCTGCTGGATCTGGATGTTAGAAAGGCGGTTGGTCCAGATGGGATCTCACCATGGGTACTGAAAGAGTGTGCAGAGGCACTTTGCTTGCCACTCTCCATAGTGTATAGTAAATCACTAGAGACGGGAGACCTACCAGAAATATGGAAGACGGCGAATGTGGTCCCAATATACAAAAAGGGCGACAGACAAGAGGCACTGAACTACAGGCCAGTGTCCTTGACTTGTATACCATGCAAGGTGATGGAGAAGATCGTGAGAAAAAACCTGGTAACACATCTGGAGAGAAGGGACTTCGTGACAAATCGCCAACATGGATTCAGGGAGGGTAAATCTTGCCTTACAGGCTTGATAGAATTCTACGATCAGGTGACACAGATTAAGCAAGAAAGAGAGGGCTGGGCGGACTGCATTTTCTTGGATTGTCGGAAAGCCTTTGACACAGTACCGCATAAGAGGCTGGTACATAAGCTGGAGAGACAGGCAGGTGTAGCTGGTAAGGTGCTCCAGTGGATAAGGGAGTATCTAAGCAATAGGAAGCAGAGAGTTACGGTGAGAGGTGAGACCTCCGATTGGCGTGAAGTCACCAGTGGAGTCCCACAGGGCTCTGTACTCGGTCCTATCTTGTTTCTGATATATGTAAATGATCTCCCGGAGGGTATCGATTCATTTCTCTCAATGTTTGCGGACGATGCTAAAATTATGAGAAGGATTAAAACAGAAGAGGACTGTTTGAGGCTTCAAGAAGACCTAGACAAGCTGAAGGAATGGTCGAACAAATGGTTGTTAGAGTTTAACCCAACCAAATGTAATGTAATGAAGATAGGTGTAGGGAGCAGGAGGCCAGATACAAGGTATCATCTGGGAGAGGAAATTCTTCAGGAGTCAGAGAAGGAAAAAGACTTGGGGGTTGATATCACGCCAGACCTGTCTCCTGCAGCACATATCAAGCGGATAACATCAGCGGCATATGCCAGGCTGGCCAACATACGAACGGCATTCAGAAACTTGTGTAAAGAATCATTCAGAACTTTGTATACCACATATGTCAGGCCAATCCTGGAGTATGCAGCCCCAGCATGGAGTCCATATCTAGTCAAGGATAAGACTAAACTGGAAAAGGTTCAAAGGTTTGCCACCAGACTAGTACCCGAGCTGAGAGGTATGAGCTACGAGGAGAGACTACGGGAATTAAACCTCACTTCGCTGGAAGACAGAAGAGTTAGGGGGGACATGATCACCACATTCAAGATTCTGAAGGGGATTGATAGGGTAGATAAAGACAGTCTATTTAACACAAGGGGAACACGCACAAGGGGACACAGGTGGAAACTGAGTGCCCAAATGAGCCACAGAGATATTAGAAAGAACTTTTTTAGTGTCAGAGTGGTTGACAAATGGAATGCATTAGGGGGTGATGTGGTGGAGGCTGACTCCATACACAGTTTCAAGTGTAGATATGACAGAGCCCGATAGGCTCAGGAATCTGTACACCTGTTGATTGACGGTTGAGAGGCGGGACCAAAGAGCCAGAGCTCAACCCCCGCAAACACAACTAGGTGAGTACAACTAGGTGAGTACACACACACACACACACACACATTCCCGCACGAGGCAGAAACAAATGGGCAAAGTTTCTTTCACCCTAAGTGCCCCTGTTACCTAGCAGTAAATAGGTACCTGGGAGTTAGTCAGTTGTCACTGGCTGCTTCCTGGGGTGTGTGTGTGTGTGTGTGGTGTGGGGGAAAAAAAAATTAGTTAGTAAGTTAGTAGTTAGTTAGTAAAACAGTTGATTGACAGTTGAGAGGCAGGCCGAAAGAGCAAAGCTCAACCCCCCAAAGCACAACAACTAGTAAACACACTTGTCACCCAAAAGTATCAGGAGGCAGTAAGCAGATACATCCCAGCCCAAAAGGAAAAATCCGAGAAACAAAAGAAGAATCCATGGTATAATAGGGCATGTATGGAAGCAAAGAAACTGAACAAAAGGGCATGGAGGAACTTCCGGAATAACAGAACACCAGAAAGCAGAGAGAGATACCATAGAACCAGGAATGAGTATGTCAGGGTGAGAAGAGAAGCAGAGAAAAGTTATGAAAATGATATAGCAAACAAAGCCAAGACCGAACCAAAGCTACTCCACAGTCACATCAGAAGGAAAACAACAGTGAAAGAACAGGTAGTGAAACTTAAAACAGGCGAGGACAGGTATACAGAGAATGACAAAGAGGTGTGGGATGAACTCAACAAGAGGTTCCAAGAGGTCTTCACAACAGAACAAGGTGAGGTCACTGTGCTTGGAGAAAGGGACGTAAACCAGGCAGCCTTGGAAGAGTTTGAAATTACGAGAGAGGAGGTCAAGAAACACCTGCTGGATCTGGATGTTAGAAAGGCTGTTGGTCCAGACGGGATCTTGCCATGGGTACTGAAAGAGTGTGCAGAGGAACTTTGCTTGCCACTCTCCATAGTGTATAGTAGGTCACTGGAGACGGGAGACCTACCAGAAATATGGAAGATGGCGAATGTGGTTCCAATATACAAAAAGGGCGACAGGCAAGGGGCACTGAACTACAGGCCAGTATCCTTGACTTGAATACCATGCAAGGTGATGGAGAAGATCGTGAGAAATAACCTGGTAGCACATCTGTAGAGAAGGGACTTCGTGACAAATCGACAACATGGGTTCAGGGAGGGTAAATTTTGCCTGACTGGCTTAATAGAATTCTATGACCAGGTGACACAGATTAAGCAAGAAAGAGAGGGCTGGGCAGACTGCATTTTCTTGGATTGTCGGAAAGCCTTTGACACAGTACCGCATAAGAGGCTGGTACATAAGCTGGAGAGACAGGCAGGTGTAGCTGGTAAGGTGTTCCAGTGGATAAGGGAGTACCTAAGCAATAGGAAGCAGAGAGTTACGGACAGGGGTGAGACCTCCGATTGGCGTGAAGTCACCAGTGGAGTCCCACAGGGCTCTGTACTCGGTCCTATCTCGTTTCTGTTATATGTAAATGATCTCCCGGAGGGTATATATTCATTTCTCTCAATGTTTGCGGACGATGCCATAATTATGAGAAGGATTAAGACAGAAGAGGACTGTTTGAGGCTTCAAGAAGACCTAGACAAACTGAAGGAATGGTCGAACAAGTGGTTGTTAGAGTTCAACCCAACCAAATGTAATGTAATGAAGATAGGTGTAGGGAGCATGAGGCCAAATACATGGTATCATCTGGGAGAGGAAATCCTTCAGGAGTCAGAGAAAGAAAAAGACTTGGGAGTTGATATCACGCCAGACCTGTCTCCTGCAGCACATATGAAGAGGATAACATCAGCGGCATATGCCAGGCTGGCCAACATACGAACGGCATTCAGAAATTTGTGTAAAGAATCATTCAGAACTTTGTATACCACATATGTCAGGCCAATTCTGGAGTATGCAGCCCCAGCATGGTGTCCATATCTAGTCAAGGATAAGACTAAACTGGAAAAGGTTCAAAGATTTGCCACCAGACTAGTACCCGAGCTGAGAGGTATGAGCTACGAGGAGAGACTGCGGGAATTGAACCTCACTTCGCTGGAAGACAGAAGAGTTAGGGGGGAGTTGATCACTATATTCAAGATTCTCAAGGGAATTGATAGGGTAGATATAGACAGGCTATTTAACACAAGGGGCACACGCACAAGGGGACATAGATAGAAACTGAGTGCCCAAATGAGCCACAGGGATATTAGAAAGAACTTTTTTAGTGTCAGAGTGGTTGACAAATGGAATGCATTAGGAAGTGATGTGGTGGTGGGTGACTCCATACACAGTTTCAAGTGTAGATATGATAGAGCCCAGTAGGCTCAGTAATCTTTACACCAGTTGATTGACGGTTGAGAGGCGGGACTAAAGAGCCAGAGCTCAACCCCCGCAAGCACAACTAGGTGAGTACAACTAAGTGAGTACACACACACACACACACACACACAGGTCAAGCGGCATGGTAAGTCAACACAATGAAGCTGGAGGAGAGGGACTGGACGAGTCATTCATGGAGATGATTGCTAAGGCATGGAAGGAAGTCAGTGGGGAATTGAAAGACATGAGGGAAACTATATGTAAGCTGCAGATAGAACTAAGTGCAGCGCAAGAGGAGATAAAAAGCCTAAAAACAGACCCTCCTCAGACTCTGGTCCAGGGGACCAACCCCCAGGTACCAGGAGATGTAGCAATGGCAGGGACCGCTACAAGTGGTCCAACCTTTGCTGAAATGCTCAAGAGCCCAGGAACAATGTCCACAGTCAAGGAAGTTGTAATGAAAGCAGTAACCTCTCAGGAGACAGCTAGATGCACAAGCCAGCTAATGGAAAGGAAAAGAGCTGTAGTAGTTGTAGGTGTGAAGGAACAAGAGGGCTCCACAAGGGAGGAATCGAGGAATAAAGACAAAGCTGAAGTGGCAGGGATACTAAAGGAGATAGGAATGGAAGGGACTGAACGAGACATAGAACAGTTTTTCCGGATTGGCCAGTACAACAGAGACAAAAAGAGATTGATCAAGGTAGTATTCAAGAGCGAGGACATCAAAGAGGACATCCTAGTAAGGAAGAGCAAACTGAGGCATGCAAGGAACTACAAAGTGGTATATGTTCAGAGGGACATGACCAATGCAACACCCCAGCCCAGCACCCAATAGGGCCCTCCCTACCCCCAGCAGAAACCCTTCCTTGCCCCTGCACAATGCCCATCAGGAAACCCAAATCTTCCCCCTCCCCTTACCCCAAGTAGCCCCTGCTTTCCCAGCCCCTGGTCTTCTCCCAGCCCCTGGTCTTCTCCCTGCCCCAAGCAGGCCTGAGCAAGACCAAAGCCCTCTATCCCCCACTCCATCTCCCTCCAATCGCCTGTCAACTACACTGCAGGAGGGCGTGCCCTCTCCCCAAGCAATCCCTGCTTTCTCACCCCCAGGACTTCTTCCTGCCCCAAGCAGGCCTGAGGAAGACCTAAGCCCTCCATCCCCCACTCCACCTTCCCCTGAACCCCTGGAAACTACCTCACAGGAGGAGGAGCCTACCCAAGTAGCAATGACCATAGAACAACGTCCTACACTTGTGGGGAGTGAGGGTGAAATAGGATATAAGAAAGTGAGCTTCAAGGTAATGTACTCAAACATTGATGGGATTACCAATAAAGCAAGTGAACTGGCAGAAAGGGTGCAAGAAGAAAACCCTGATGTAATAGGACTAATGGAAACAAAATTGTCAGGGTTCATAACAGATGCTGTGTTTCCAAAGGACTACTATATAGTAAGGAAAGAGAGGGAAGGGAGAGGAGGTGGAGGAGTAGCCCTGCTGATAAGGAAGGACTGGAGTTTGGATGAGATTGAAATTCCGGGCTGTGATGGATTCAGAGATTACATAACAGGAACTATAACAATGGGTGGACCGGTCGTGATGATCGAGTGGAATAAGGTGTCCTGTACACACCAGATGCATTGTGCTCCAGGCAGTATGGGTTCGAGTCACTTCTGGGGTGTGAATTTTCTGTTGCATACAGTCATTGGGACCATTCAGGCTTGTTCGCATTTGAGTTCCTCACGTGTGCCCCAAAGAATGAGGTGATTTGATAAAATACTATGCCCAATATTACCATCAGAGTCCCGGCGAGCTGATGGGCAAAATAGCCTCGGCTACCATCAACTTTTGACCAGTCATGATGGTTGAGTGGATTATGGTGTCCGGTCACACCAGTTGCATTCTGCTCCTGGCAGTATGGGTTCGAGTCACTTCTGGGGTGTGAGTTTTCAGTTGCATATAGTCCTGGGGACCATTCAAGCTTGCTCACATTTGTGTTCCTCACGTGTGCCCCAAAGAATAAGGTGATTTAATAAAATATTGCTCCCAAGATTACCATCAAAGTGCCGGTGGGCTGATGGGCAAAATAGCCTCGGCTACCTTCAGCTTTTGACCGGTCGTGATCATCGAGTGGATTAAGGTGTCCTGTACACACCAGTTGCATTGTGCTCCTGGCAGTATGGGTTCGAGTCACTTCTGGGTGGTTAGTTTTCAGTTGCATATAGTCCTGGGGGTCATTCAGGCTTGTTCGCATTTGTGTTTACACATGTGCCCAAAAGAATGAGGCGATTTGATAAAATACTATGCCCAAGATTTCCATCAGAGTGCCGGTGGGCTGATGGGCAAAATAGGCTCGGCTACCGTCAGCTTTTTACCAGTCGTGATGGTCGAGTGGATTAAGGTGTCTTGTACACACCAGTTGCATTATGCTCCTTGCAGTATGGGTTCGAGTCACTCCTAAGGTGCGAGTTTTCTGTCGCATATAGTTTTGGGGACCATTTAGGCTTGTTCGCATTTGTATTCCTCACATGTGCCCCAAAGAATGAGGTGATTTGATAAAATACTATGCCCAAGATTACCATCAGATTGCTGGTGGGCTGATGGGCAAATTAGCCTCGGCTACCTTCAGCCTTTGACCCGTCGTGATCATCGAGTGGATTAAGATGTCCTGTACACAACAGTTGCATTGTGCTCCGGGCAGTATGGGATCGAGTCACTTCTGGGGTGTTAGTTTTCAGTTGCATATAGTCCTGAGGGCACTTCAGGCTTGTTCGCATTTGTGTTCCTCACATGTGCCCCAAAGAATGAGGCGATTTGATAAAATACTATGCCCAAGATTACCATCATAGTGCCGGGAGGCTGATGGGCAAAATAGCCTTGGCTACCATCTGCTTTTGACCGGTCGTGATGATCGAGTAGATTAAGGCGTCCTGTACACACCAGTTGCATTGTGCTCCAGGCAGTATGGGTTCGAGTCACTTCTGGGGTGTGAGTTTTCTGTTGCATATAGTCATTGGGACCATTCAGGCTTCTTCGCATTTGTGTTCCTCACGTGTGCCCCAAATTATGTGGTGATTTGATAAAATACTATGCCCAAGATTACCGTCAGAGTGCCGGAGGGCTGATGGGCAAAATAGCCTCGGTTACTATCAGCTTTTGACCGGTCGTGATGGTCGAGTGGATTAAAGTGTCCTGTACACACCAGTTGCATTACGCTCCTGGCAGTATTGGTTCGAGTCACTTCTGGTGTGTGAGTTTTCAGTTGCATATAGTCCTGGGACCATTCAGGCTTGATCGTATTTGTGTTCCTCACGTGTGTCCCAAAGAAGAAGGTGATTTGATAAAATACTATGCCCAAGATTACCATCAAAGTCCTGGCGAGCTGATGGGCAAAATAGCCTCGGCTACCATCTGCTTTTGACCAGTCGTGATGGTTGAGTGGATTAAGGTGTCCTGTACACACCAGTTGCATTGTGCTCCTGGCAGAATGGGTTTGAGTCACTTTTGGGGTGTGAGTTTTCCGTTGCGTATAGTCCTGAAGACCATTCAGGCTTGTTCGCCTTTGTGTTCCTCACGTGTGCCCCAGAGAATGAGGAGATTTGATAAAATACTATGCTCAAGATTACCATCAGAGTGCCGGTGGGCTGATGGGCAAAATATCCTCGGCTACAATCAGCTTTTGACGGTCAAGTCGGTCGAGTGGATTAAGTTGTCCTGTACACACCAGTTGCATTCTGCTCCTGGCAGTATGGGTTCGAGTCACTTCTGGGGTGTTAGTTTTCAGTTCCATATTGTCCTGGGGACCATTCAGTCGTGTTCGCATTTGTGTTCTTCACGTGTGCCCCAACGAATAAGGCAATTTGATAAAATATTATGCCCAAGATTTCCATCAGAGTGCCGGCAGGCTGACGGGCAAAATAGCCTTGGGAACCATCAGTTTTTGACCGGTCGTGATGGTCGAGTGGATTAAGGTGTCCTGTACACACCAGTTGCATTCTGCTCCAGGCAGTATGGGTTCGAGTCACTTCTGGGGTGTGAGTTTTCAGTTCCATATTGTCCTGGGGACCATTCAGTCGTGTTCGCATTTGTGTTCCTCACGTGTGCCCCAAAGAATGAGGCGATTTGATAAAATACTATGCCCAAGATTACCATCAGAGTGCCGTTGGGCTGAAGGCAAAATAGCCATTGCTACCATCAGCTTTTGACCGGTCGTAATGGTCGAGTGGATTATGGTGTCCTGTACACACTAGTTGCAATGTGCTCCAGGCATTATGGGTTCGAGTCACTTCTGGGGTGTGAGTTTTCAGTTGTATATAGTCCTGGGGACCATTCAAGCTTGTTCGCATTTGTGTTCCTTACGTGTGCCCCAAAGAATAAGGTGATTTGATAAAATATTGCTCCCAAGATTACCATCAGAGTGCCGGTGAGCTGATGGGCAAAATAGCCTCGGCTACCTTCAGTTTTTGACCGGTCGTGATCATCAAGTGGTTTAAGATGTCCTGTACACACCAGTTGCATTGTGCTCCTGGCAGTACAGGTTCGAGTCACTTCTGGGGGGTTAGTTTTCAGTTGCATATAGTCCTGGGGGCCATTCAGGGTTGTTCGCATTTGTGTCCCTCACATGTGCCCCAAAGAATGAGGTGATTTGATAAAATACTTTGCCCAAGATTTCCATCTGGGTGCCGGTGGGCTGATGGGCAAAATAGGCTCAGCTACCTTCAGCTTTTGAACAGTCGTGATAGTCGAGTGGGTTAAGGTGTCTTGTACACACCAGTTGCATTATGATCCTTGCAGTATGGGGTCGAGTCACTTCTAAGGTGCGAGTTTTCAGTTGCATATAGTCCTGGGGACCATTCAGGCTTGTTCGCATTTGAGTTTATCACGTTTGTCCAAAAGAATGATGTGATTTCATAAAATACTATGCCCAAGATTACTACCAGATTGCTAGTGGGCTGATGGGCAAATTAGCCTTGGCTACCTTCACCCTTTGACCAGTCATGATCATCGATTGGATTAAGGTGTCCTGTACACACCAGTTGCATTATGCTCCTGGCAGCATGTTTTCAAGTCTCTTCTGGGGTGTGAGTTTTCAGTTGCATATATTCCTGGGGACCATTCAGGCTTGTTCGCATTTGTGGTCTTTACGTGTACCCAAAGAATGAGGTGATTTGATAAAATACTATGCCCAAGATCACCATAAGAGTGCCGGCGGTCTGATGGGAAAAAAAGCCTCGGCTTCCATCAGCTTTTGACTGGTCGTGATGGTCGAGTGGATTAAGTTGATCTGTACACATTAGTTGCATTGTGCTCCTGGCAGTATAGGCTCGAGTCACTTCTGGGGTGTGAGTTTACAATTGCATATATTCCTGGGGACCATTCAGACTTGTTCGCATTTGTGTTCTTCAAGTGTGCCCCAAAAAATGAAGCGATTTGATAAAATACTATGCCCAAGATTTCCATCAGAGTGACGGCGGGCTGATGGGCAAAATAGACTTGGCTACCATCAGCTTTTGACCGGTCGTGATGGTCGAGTGGATTTAGGTGTCTACTACACACAATTTGGATTTTCTCCATGCAGTATGGGTTCGAGTCACTTCTGGGGTGTGAGTTTTCAGTTGCATATATTCCTGGGGACCATTCAGGCTTGTTCGCAATTGTGTTCCTCACATGTGCCCCAAAGAATAATGTGATTTGATAAAATACTATGCCTAAGATTACCATCAGAGTGCTGGCAGGCCGCTGGCCAAAATAGCCTCGGCTACGATCAGCTTTTGACCGGTTGTAATTGTCGAGTGGATTAAGGTGTCCTGTATACACCAGTTGCATTGTGCTCCTGGCAGTATGGGTTCGAGTCAGTTCTAGGGTTTGAGTTTTCTGTTGCATATAGTCCGGAGGACCATTCAGGCTTGTTCGCGTTTGTGTTCCTCACTTGTGCCCCAAAGAATGAGGCAATTTGATAAAATATTATACCCAAGAATTCCATCAGAATGCCGGCAGGCTGATGGGCATAATAGCCTCGGCTACCATCAGCTGTTGACCGGTCGTGAAGGTCGAGAAGATTAAGGTGTCCTGTGCTCACCAGTTGCATTGTGCTCCTGGCAGCATGGGTTCAAGTCTCTTCTGGGGTGTGAGTTTTCAGTTGCAAATAGTCTTGGGGACCATTCAGGCTTGTTCGCATTTGTGTTCCTCTCGTGTGCCCCAAAGAATGAGGTGATTTTATAAAATACTATGCTCAAGATTACCATCAGAGTGCCGGTGGGCTGGTGGGCACAATAGCCTCAGCTACTATCAGCTTCTGAAAAGTCGTAATGGTCGAGTGGATTAAGGTGTCCTGTACACACCAGTTGCATTGTGCTTCTGACAGCATAGGTTTGAGTCACTTCTGGGGTGTAAGTTTTCAGTTGCATATAGTCCTGGGAACCCTTAAATTTTGTTCGCATTTCTGTTCCTCAAGTTTGCCCCAAAGAAAGAGGCGATTTCATAAATTATTATGCCCAAGATTTCCAGTAGAGTTCTGGCGGACTGATGGGCAAAATAGCCTTGGCTACCAACAGTTTTTGACCGGTCGTGATGGTTGATTGGATTAAGATGTCCTGTACACACCAGATGCATTGTGCTTCTGGCAGTATGGGTTCGAGTCACTTCAAGAGTGTGAGTTTTCAGTTGTATATAGTCCTGGGGACCATTCAAGCTTGTTCGCATTTGTGTTCCTCACGTGTGCCCCAAAGAATAAGGTGATTTGATAAAATATTGCTCCCTAGATTACCATCAGAGTGCCGGTGGGCTGATGGGTAAAATAGCCTCGGCTACCATCAGCTTTTGACCGGTCGTGATAGTCGAGTGGATTAAGGTGTCCTGTACATGTCAGTTGCATTGTGCTCCAGGCAGTATGGGTTCAAGTCACTTCTGGGGTGTGAGTTTTCTGTTGCATATAGTCTTTGGGACCATTCAGGCTTGTTCGCATTTGTGTTCCTCACGTGTGCCCCGAAGAATGTGGTGATTTGATAAAATACTATGCCCAAGATTACCGTCAGAGAGCCGGCGGGCTGATGGGCAAAATAGCAACTGCTACCATCAGGTTTTGACCGGTCGTGATGGTCCAGTGGATTAAGGTGTCTTGTGCACACTAGTTGCATTGTGCTCCTGGCAGTATGGGTTCATGTCACTTCTGGGGTGTGAGTTTTCAGTTGCACATAGTAGTGGGGACCATTCAGGCTCGTTCGCATTTGTGTTCCTCACGTGTGCCCTAAAGAATGAGGAGATTTGATAAAATACTATGCCCAAGACTACCATTAGAGTGCCAGCGGGCTGATAGGAGAAAAAGCCTTTACTACCATCAGCTTTTGACCAGTCGTGATAGTCGAGTGCATTAAGGTGTCCTATACACACCACATACATTGTGCTCCTCACAGCACGGGTTCGAGTCACTTCTGGGCGGTGAGTTTTAAGTTGCAAATAGTCCTGGGGACCATTCAGGCTTGTTCGCATTTGTGTTCTTCACGTGTGCCCCAAAGAATGAGGTGATTTGATAAATCATTGTTCCCAAGATTTCCATCAGAGTGCCGGTGGGCTGATGGGCTAAATAGACTCGGCTTCCATAAGCTTTTGACCGGTCGTTATGACCGAATGGATTAAGGTGTCCTGTGCACACCAGTTGCAATGTGCTCCTGGCAGTATATGTTCGAGTCACTTCTGGGGGGTTAGTTTTCAGTTGCATATGGTCCTGGGGACCATTCAGGTTTGTTTGCATTTGTGTTCCTCATGTGTGCCCCAAAGAATGAGGCGATTTGATAAAATACTATGCCCAAGATTACCATGAGAGTGCCGGCGGGCTGATGGGCTAAATAGCCTCGGCTACCATCAGCTTTTGACAGGTCGTGAGGGCTGAGTGGATTAAGGTGTCCTGAGCAAACCAGTTGCATTGTTCTTCCGGTAGTATGGGTTCGAGTCACTTCTAGGGTGTGAATTTTCTGTTGCATATATTCATGGGGACCATTCAGGCTTGTTCGCATCTGTGTTCCTCACGTGTGCTCCAAAGAATAAAGTGATTTGATAAAATATTATGCCCAAGATTTCCATGAGAATACCGGCAGGCTAAGGCATAATAGCCTTAGCTACAATCAGCTTTTGACCGGTCGGGATGGTCGAGTGGATAAAGGTGTCCTGTACTCACCAGTTGCATTATGCTCCTGGCTGCATGGGTTCAAGTCTCTTCTGGGGTGTGAGTTTTCAGTTGCAAATAGTCTTGGGGACAATTAAGACTTCTTCGCATTTGTGTCCCTCACATGTGCCCCAAAGGATGAGGTGATTTGATAAAATACTATGCCCAAGATTACCTTCAGAGTGCTGGCGGGCTGATGGGCTAAATATACTCGGCTTTCATAAGCTTTTGACCGGTCGTGATGACCGAATGGATTAAGGTGTCCTGTGCACACCAGTTGCAATGTGCTCTTGGCAGTACGGGTTCGAGTCAATTCTGGGGGGTTAGTTTTCAGTTGCATATAGTCCTGCGGGCCATTCAGGCTTGTTCGTATTTGTGTTCCTCACATGTGCCCCAAAGAATGAGGTGATTTGATCAAATACTATGCCCAAGATTTCCATCAGAGTGCCGGTGGGCTGATGGGCAAAATATCCTCGGCTACAATCATCTTTTGATCGGTCGTGATGGTCGAGTGGATTAAGGTGTCCTGTACACGCTAGTTGCATTGTGCTCCTGACAGTATGGGTTCCAGTCACTTCTGGAGTGTGAATTTTCAGTTGCATATATTCCTGGGGACCATTCAAGCTTGTTCGCATTTGTGTTCTTCAAGTGTGCCCCAAAGAATGAGGTGATTTGATTAAATACTATGCCCAAGATTACCATGAGAGTGCCAGCGGGCTGATGGGAAAAAAGCCTCGGCTACCATCAGCTTTTGACCGGTCGTGATGGTCGAGTGGATTAAGTTGACCTGTACAAACTAGTTGCATTGTGTTCCTGGCAGTATGGGTTCAAGTCACTTCTTGGTTGTGAGTTTACAGTTGCATATAGTCCTTGGGACCATTCAGGCTTGTTCGCATTTGTGTTCCACACGTGTGCCCCAAAGAATGAGGCGATTTGATATAGTATTATGCCCAAGATTTCCATCAGAGTGCCGTCTGGCTGATGGGCAAAATAGCCTTGGGAACCATAAGCTTTTGACCGGTCGTGATGGTTCGAGTGGATTAAGGTGTCCTGTACACACCAGTTGCATTGTGCTCCTGGCAGTATGGGTTCAAGTCACTTCTGGGGTGTGAGTTTTCAGTTGCACATAGCCCTTTGGACCATGCAGGCTTGTTCGAATTTGTGTTCTTCACGTGTGCCCCAAAGAATTAGGTAATTTGATAAAATGCTACGCCCAAGATTTCCATCAGAGTGCCGGTGGGCTGATGGTCAAAATAGCCTCAACTACTTTCAGATTTTGACTGGTCGTGATCATCGAGTGGATTTAGGTGTCCTGTACACACCAGTTGCACTGTGCTCCTGGCAGTATGGGTTCGAGTCACTTCTGGGGTGATAGTTTTCAGTTGCATATAGTCCTGGGGACCATTCAGGATTCTTCGCATTTGTGTTCCTCACGTGTGTCCCAAAGAATGAGGTGATTTGATAAAATACTATGCCCAAGATTACCATCAGAGTCCCGGCGAGCTGATGGGCAAAATAGCCTCGGCTACCATCAGCTTTTGACCAGTCGTGATGGTTGAGTGGAATAAGGTGTCCTGTACACACCAGTTGCATTGTGCTCCAGGCAGTATGGGTTCGAGTCACTTCTGGGGTGTGAGTTTTCTGTTGCATACAGTCATTGGGACCATTCAGGCTTGTTCGCATTTGAGTTTATCGCGTGTGCCCCAAAGAATGATGTGATTTGATAAAATACTATGCCCAAGATTTCCATCAGAGTGCCGGTGGGCTGATGGGCAAAATAGCCACTGCTACCATCAGCTTTTGACCGGTCGTGGTGGTCGAGTGGATTAACGTGTCCTGTACACACCAGTTGCAGTGTGCTCCAGGCAGTATGGGTTCGAGTCACTTCTGGGTGGTTAGTTTTCAGTTGCATATAGTCCTGGGGGTCATTCAGGCTTGTTCGCATTTGTGTTTACACATGTGCCCCAAAGAATGAGGCGATTTGATAAAATACTATGCCCAAGATTTCCATCAGAGTGTCGGTGGGCTGATGGGCAAAATAGGCTCGGCTACCTTCAGCTTTTTACCAGTTGTGATGGTCGAGTGGATTAAGGTGTCTTGTACACGACAGTTGCATTATGCTCCAGGCAGTAGGGATTCGAATCACTTCTGGGGTGTGAGTTTACAGTTGCATATAGTCCTTGGGACCATTCAGGCTTGTTCGCATTTGTGTTCCTCACATGTGCCCCAAAGAATGAGGCGATTTGATAAAATACTATGCCTAAGATTACCATCATAGTGCCGGGAGGCTGATGGGCAAAATAGCCTTGGCTACCATCTGCTTTTGATCGGTCGTGATGATCGAGTGGATTAAGGCGTCCTGTACACACCAGTTGCATTGTGCTCCAGGCACTATGGGTTCGAGTCACTTCTGGGGTGTGAGTTTTCTGTTGCATATAGTCATTGGGACCATTCAGGCTTGTTCACATTTGTGTTCCTCACGTGTGCCCCAAATTATGTGGGGATTTGATTAAATACTATGCCCAAGATTACCGTCAGAGTGCCGGAGGGCTGATGGGCAAAATAGCCTTGGCTACTATCAGCTTTTGACCGGTCGTGATGGTCGAGTGGATTAAAGTGTCCTGTACACACCAGTTGCATTACGCTCCTGGCAGTATGGGTTCGAGTCACTTCTGGTGTGTGAGTTTTCAGTTGCATATAGTCCTGGGACCATTCAGGCTTTATCGTATTTGTGTTCCTCACGTGTGTCCCAAAGAAGAAAGTGATTTGATAAAATACTATGCCTAAGATTACCATCAGAGTCCTGGCGAGCTGATGGGCAAAATAGCCTCGGCTACCATCTGCTTTTGACCGGTCGTGATGATCGAGTGGATTAAGGCGTCCTGTACACACCAGTTGCATTGTGCTCCTTGCAGAATGGGTTTGAGTCTCTTCTACATTGTGAGTTTTCAGTTGCATATATTCCTGGGGACCATACAGGCTCGTTCGCATTTGTGGTCTTCACGTGTGCCCCAAAGAATGAGGTGATTTGATAAAATACTATGCCCAAGATTACCATCAGAGTACCGTTGGGCTGATGGGCAAAATAGCCACTGCTACCATCAGCTTTTGACCGATCATAATGGTCGAGTGGATTATGGTGTCCTGTACACACCAGTTGCATTGTGCTCCTGACAGTATGGGTTCGAGTCACTTCTGGGGTGTGAGTTTTCAGTTGTATATAGTCCTGGGGACCATTCAAGCTTCTTCGCATTTGTGTTCCTCACGTGTGCCCCAAAGAATAAGGTGATTTGATAAAATATTGCTCCCAAGATTACCATCAGAGTGCCGGTGGGCTGATGGGCACAATAGCCTCGGCTACCTTCAGCTTTTGACCGGTCGTGATCATCAAGTGGTTTAAGATGTCCTGTACACACCAGTTGCATTGTGCTCCTGGCAGTATGGGATCAAGTCACTTCTGGGATGTGAGTTTTCAGTTGCATATATTAGTGGGGGCCATTCAGGCTTGTTCGCATTTGTGTTCCTCAAGTGTACCCCAAAGAATGAGACGATTTGATAAAATATTATGCCCAGGATTTCCACTAGAATGCCGGCAGGCTGAAGGGCATAATAGTTTTAGCTACCATCAGCTTTTGACCGGTCGTGAAGGTCGAGTGGATTAAGGTGTCCTGTACTCACCAGTTGCATTATGCTCCTGGCAGCATGGGTTCAAGTCTCATTTGGGGTTTGAGTTTTCAGTTGCATATATTCCTGGGGACCATTCAGACTTGTTCGCATTTGTGTTCTTCAAGTGTGCCCTAAAAAATGAGGCGATTTGATAAAATACTATGCCCAAGATTTCCGTCAGTGTGATGGCAGGCTGATGGGCGAAATAGACTTGGCTACCATCAGCTTTTGACCGGTCGTGATGGTTGAGTGGATTTAGGTGTCCAGTACACACAATTTGGATTTTCTCCATGCAGTATGGGTTCGAGTCACTTCTGGGGTGTGAGTTTTTAGTTGCAAATAGTCTTGGGGACCATTCAGGCCTTTTCGCATTTGTGTTCCTCACGTGTGTCCCAAAGAATAATGTGATTTGATAAAATACTATGCCTAAGATTACCATCAGAGTGCTGGCAGGCCGATGGGCAAAATAGCCTCGGCTACCATCAGCTTTTGACCGGTCGTAATGGTCGAGTGGATTAAGGTGTCCTGTACACACCAGTTGCATTGTGCTCCTGACAGTATGGGTTCGAGTCACTTCTGGGGTGTGAGTTTTCAGTTGCATATATTCCTGGGGACCATTCAGGCTTGTTCGCATTTGTGCTCCTCACGTGTGCCCCCAAAGAATAATGTGATTTGATAAAATACTATGCCTAAGATTACCTTCAGAATGCTGGCAGGCCGATGGCCAAAATAGCCTCGGCTACGATCAGCTTTTGACCAGTTGTAATGGTCGAGTGGATTAAGGTGTCCTGTACACACCAGTTGCATTGTGCTCCTGGCAGTATGGGTTCGAGTCAGTTCTAGGGTGTGAGTTTTCAGTTGCATATAGTCCTGAGGACCATTCAGGCTTGTTCGCGTTTGTGTTCCTCACTTGTGCCCCAAAGTATGAGGCAATTTGATAAAATATAATACCCAAGAATTCCATCAGAATGCCGGCAGGCTGATGGGCATAATAGCCTCGGATACCATCAGCTGTTGACCAGTCGTGAATGTCGAGTGGATTAAGGTGTCCTGTGCTCACCAGTTGCATTATGCTCCTGGCAGCATGGGTTCAAGTCTCTTCTGGGGTGTGAGTTTTCAGTTGCAAATAGTCTTGGGGACCATTCAGGCTTTTTCGCATTTGTGTTCCTCACGTGTGCCCCAAAGAATGAGGTGATTTTATAAAATACTATGCCCAAGATTACTATCAGAGTGCCGGTGGGCTGATGGGCACAATAGCCTCAGCTACTATCAGCTTTCGAACAGTCGTAATGGTCGAGTGGATTAAGGTGTCCTGTACACACCAGTTGCATTGTGCTCCTGACAGCATAGGTTTGAGTCACTTCTGGGGTGTGAGTTTTCAGTTGCATATAGTCCTGGGAACCATTAAATTTTGTTCGCATTTCTGTTCCTCAAGTTTGCCCCAAAGAATGAGGTGATTTCACAAAATATAATGCAGAAGATTTCCAGTAGAGTTCTGGCGGACTGATGGGCAAAATAGCCTTGGCTACCAACAGTTTTTGACCGGTCGTGATGGTTGATTGGATTAAGGTGTCCTGTACACACCAGTTGCATTGTGCTCCTGGCAGTATGGGTTCGAGTCACATCTGGTGTGTTAGTTTTCAGTTGAATATAGTCATAGGACCATTCAGGCTTGTTCTCATTTGTGTTCCTCATGTGTGTCCCAAAGAATGAAGTGATTTGATAAAATACAATGAACAAGATTACCATCAGAGTGCAGGCAGGCTGATGGGCAAAATAACCTCGGCTACATTCAGGTTTTGACCGGTCGTGATGGTCGAGTGGATTAAGTTGTCCTGTACACACCAGTTGCATTGTGCTCCTGGCAGAATGGGCTCAAGTCACTTCTGAGATGTGAGTTTTCAGTTGCAAATATTAGTGGGGGCCATTCAGGCTTGTTCGCATTTGTGTTCCTCAAGTGTACCCCAAAGAATGAGACGATTTGATAAAATATTATGCCCAAGATTTCCACTAGAATGCCGGCAGGCTGACGGGCATAATAGTTTTAGCTACCATCAGCTTTTGACCGGTCGTGAAGGTCGAGTGGATTAAGGTGTCCTGTACTCACCAGTTGCATTATGCTCCTGGCAGCATGGGTTCAAGTCTCATGTGGGGTGTGAGTTTTCAGTTGCATATATTCCTGGGGACCATTCAGACTTGTTCGCATTTGTGTTCTTTAAGTGTGCCCCAAAAAATGACGCGATTTGATAAAATACTATGCCCAAGATTTCCATCAGAGTGATGGCGGGCTGATGGGCGAAATAGACTTGGCTACCATCAGCTTTTGACCGGTCGTGATGGCCGAGTGGATTTAGGTGTCCAGTACACACAATTTGGATTTTCTCCATGCAGTATGGGTTCGAGTCACTTCTGGGGTGTGAGTTTTTAGTTGCAAATAGTCTTGGGGACCATTCAGGCCTTTTCCCATTTGTGTTCCTCACGTGTGGCCCAAAGAATAATGTGATTTGATAAAATACTATGCCTAAGATTACCATCAGAGTGCTGGCTGGCCGATGGGCAAAATAGCCTCGGCTACCATCAGCTTTTGACCGGTCGTAATGGTCGAGATGATTAAGGTGTCCCGTACACACCAGTTGCATTGTGCTCCTGACAGTATGGGTTCGAGTCACTTCTGGGGTGTGAGTTTTCTGTTGCATATATTCCTGGGGACCATTCAGGCTTGTTCGCATTTGTGTTCCTCACGTGTGCCCCAAAGAATAATGTGATTTGATAAAATACTATGCCTAAGATTACCATCAGAGTGCTGGCAGGCCGATGGCCAAAACAGCCTCGGCTACGATCAGCTTTTTGACCGGTTGTAATGGTCGAGTAGATTAAGGTGTCCTGTACACACCAGTTGCATTGTGTTCCTGGCAGTATGGGTTCGAGTCAGTTCTAGGGTGTGAGTTTTCAGTTGCATATAGTCCTGAGGACCATTCAGGCTTGTTCGCGTTTGTGTTCCTCACTTGTGCCCCAAAGAATGAGGCAATTTGATAAAATATTATACCCAAGAATTCCATCAGAATGCCGGCAGGCTGATTGGCATAATTGCCTCGGCTACCATCAGCTGTGTACCGGTCTTGAAGGTCGAGTGGATTAAGGTGTCCTGTACTCACCAGTTGCATTATGCTCCTGGCAGCATGGGTTCAAGTCTCTTCTGGGGTGTGAGTTTTCAGTTGCAAATAGTCTTGGGGACCATTAAGGCTTTTTCGCATTTGTGTTCCTCACGTGTGCCCCAAAGAATGAGGTGATTTTATAAAATACTATGCCCAAGATTACCATCAGAGTGCCGGTGGGCTGATGGGCTCAATAGCCTCAGCTACTATCAGCTTTTGAACAGTCATAATGGTCGAGTGGATTAAGGTGTCCTGTACACACCAGTTGCATTGTGCTCCTGACAGCATAGGTTTGAGTCACTTCTGGGGTGTGAGTTTTCAATTGCATATAGTCCTGGGAACCATAAAATTTTGTTCGCATTTCTGTTCCTCAAGTTTGCCCCAAAGAATGAGGTGATTTCACAAAATATAATGCACAAGATTTTCAGTAGAGTTCTGGCGGACTGATGGGCAAAATAGCCTTGGCTACCATCAGTTTTTGACCGGTCGTGATGGTTGATTGGATTAAGGTGTCCTGTACACACCAGTTGCATTGTGCTACTGGCAGTATGGGTTCGAGTTACTTCTGGGGTGTGAGTTTTCAGTTGCATATAGTCCTTGGGATCATTCAGGCTTGTTCGCATTTGTGTTCCTCATATTGGCCCAAAAGAATGAGGAGATTTGATAAATTGTTATGCCCAAGATTACCATCAGAGTGCCGGCGGGCATATGTGCAAAATACCCTTAGCTTCCATCAGCTTTTGACCGGTCGTAATGGTCGAGTGGATTAAGGTGTCCTGTACACACCATTTGGATTTTGCTCCTTGCAGTATGGGTTCGAGTCACGTATTGGGTGTGAGTTTTCAGTAGCATATTTTCCTGTGAACCATTCAGGCTAGTTCGCATTTGTGTTCCTCTCGTGTGTCCAAAAGAATGAGGTGATTTGATAAAATACTATGCCCAAGATTACAATCAGAGTGCCGGGGGGCTGATGGGCAAAATAGCCTCGACTACCATAAGCTTTTGACCGGTCGTGATCATCGAGTGAATTAGTATGTCCTGTGCACACCCGTTGCATTGTGCTCCTAACAGTATGGGTTCGAGTTATTTCTGGGGAGTGAGTTTTCAGTTGCAAATTGTCCTGGGGACCATTCAGGCTTGTTCGCATTTGTGTTCCTCACGTGTGTCCCAAAGAATGAGGCGATTTGATAAAATACTATGCCCAAGATTTTCATCAGAGTTCCAGCGGGCTGATGTTCAAATAGCCTTGGCTACCATCAGCTTTTGACCGGTCGTGATGGTTGAGTGGATTAAGGTGTCCTGTGCACACCAGTTGCATTGTGCTCCTGGCAGTATGGGTTCGAGTCACATCTGGTGTGTTAGTTTTCAGTTGAATATAGTCCTGGGACCATTCAGGCTTGTTCGCATTTGTGTTCCACACGTGTGCCCCAAAGAATGAGGCGATTTGATAAAATACTATGCCCAAGATTACCGTCAGAGTGCCGGTGGGCTGATGGGCAAAATATCCTCGGCTACAATCAGCTTTTGACCGGTCGTGATGGTCGAGTGGATTAGGTGTCCTGTACACACCAGTTGCAATCTGCTCCTGGCAGTATGGGTTCGAGTCACTTCCGGGATATGAGTTTTCAGTTGCATATAGTCCTGTGGACCATTCAGGCTTGTTCGCATTTGTCTTCCTCACGTGTGCCCCTAAGAATGAGGTGATTTGATAAAATGTTATGCCCAAGATTACCATCAGAGTGCCGGCGGGCTGATGGGCAAAATAGGCTCAGCTACTATCAGTTTTGACAGGTCGTGATGGTCAAGTGGATTAAGGTGTCATGTACACACCAGTTGCATTTTGCTCCTGGCAATATGTGTTCGAGTCACTTCTGGGGTGTGAGTTTTCACTTGCATATAGTCCTGGGGACCATTCAGACTTGTTCTCATTTGTGTTCCTCACGTGTGTCCCAAAGAATGAAGTGATTTGATAAAATACAATGAACAAGATTACCACCAGAGTGCCGGCAGGCTGATGGGCAAAATAACCTCGGGTACATTCAGCTTTTGACCGGTCGTGATGGTCGAGTGGATTAAGGTGTCCTGTACACACCAGTTGCATTGTGCTCCTGGCAGTATGGGCTCAAGTCACTTCTGGGATGTGAGTTTTCAGTTGCAAATATTAGTGGGGGCCATTCAGGCTTGTTCGCATTTTTGTTCCTCAAGTGTACCCCAAAGAATGAGACGATTTGATAAAATATTATGCCCAAGATTTCCACTAGAATGCCGGCAGGCTGACGGGCATAATAGTTTTAGCTACAATCAGCTTTTGACCGGTCGTGAAGGACGAGTGGATTAAGGTGTCCTGTACTCACCAGTTGCATTATGCTCCTGGCAGCATGGGTTCAAGTCTCTTCTGGGGTGTGAGTTTTCAGTTGCAAATAGTCTTGGGGACCATTCAGGCTTTTTCGCATTTGTGTTCCTCACGTGTGCCCCAAAGAATGAGGTGATTTTATAAAATACTATGCCCAAGATTACCATCAGAGTGCCGGTGGGCTGATGGGCACAATAGCCTCAGCTACTATCAGCTTTTGAACAGTCGTAATGGTCGAGTGGATTAAGGTGTCCTGTACACACCAGTTGCATTGTGCTCATGACAGCATTGGTTTGAGTCACTTCTGGGGTGTGAGTTTTCAGTTGCATATAGTCCTGGGAACCATTAAATTTTGTTCGCATTTCTGTTCCTCAAGTTTGCCCCAAAGAATGAGGTGATTTCACAAAATATAATGCACAAGATTTCCAGTAGAGTTCTGGCGGACTGATGGGCAAAATAGCCTTGGCTACCATCAGTTTTTGACCGGTCGTGATGGTTGATTGGATTAAGGTGTCCTGTACACACCAGTTGCATTGTGCTACTGGCAGTATGGGTTCGAGTTACTTCTGGGGTGTGAGTTTTCAGTTGCATATAGTCCTTGGGATCATTCAGGCTTGTTCGCATTTGTGTTCCTCACATAGGCCCAAAAGAATGAGGAGATTTGATAAATTGTTATGCCCAAGATTACCATCAGAGTGCCGGCGGGCATATGTGCAAAATACCCTCAGCTTCCATCAGCTTTTGACCGGTCGTAATGGTCGAGTGGATTAAGGTGTCCTGTACACACCATTTGGATTTTGCTCCTTGCAGTATGGGTTCGAGTCACGTATTGGGTGTGAGTTTTCAGTAGCATATTTTCCTGTGAACCATTCAGGCTAGTTCGCATTTGTGTTCCTCTCGAGTGTCCAAAAGAATGAGGTGATTTGATAAAATACTATGCCCAAGATTACAATCAGAGTGCCGGGGGGCTGATGGGCAAAATAGCCTCAACTACCATAAGCTTTTGACCGGTCGTGATCATCGAGTGAATTACTGTGTCCTGTGCACACCCGTTGCATTGTGCTCCTAACAGTATGGGTTCGAGTTAGTTCTGGGGAGTGAGTTTTCAGTTGCATATTGTCCTGGGGACCACTCAGGCTTGTTCGCATTTGTGTTCCTCACGTGTGTCCCAAAGAATGAGGCGATTTGATAAAATACTATGCCCAAGATTTTCATCAGAGTTCCAGCGGGCTGATGTGCAAATAGCCTTGGCTACCATCAGCTTTTGTCCGGTCGTGATGGTTGAGTGGATTAAGATGTCCTGTGCACACCAGTTGCATTGTGCTCCTGGCAGTATGGGTTCGAGTCACATCTGGTGTGTTAGTTTTCAGTTGAATATAGTCCTAGGACCATTCAGGCTTGTTCGCATTTGTGTTCCACACGTGTGCCCCAAAGAATGAGGCGATTTGATAAAATACTATGCCCAAGATTACCGTCAGATGGCCGGTGGGCTGATGGGCAAAATATCCTCGGCTACAATCAGCTTTTGACCGGTCGTGATGGTCGAGTGGATTAGGTGTCCTGTACACACCAGTTGCAATGTGCTCCTGGCAGTATGGGTTCGAGTCACTTCCGGGATATGAGTTTTCAGTTGCATATAGTCCTGTGGACCATTCAGGCTTGTTCGCATTTGTCTTCCTCACGTGTGCCCCAAAGAATGAGGTGATTTGATAAAATGTTATGCCCAAGATTACCATCAGAGTGCCGGCGGGCTGATGGGCAAAATAGGCTCAGCTACTATCAGCTTTTGACAGGTCGTGATGGTCGAGTGGATTAAGGTGGCATGTACACACCAGTTGCATTTTGCTCCTGGCAATATGTGTTCGAGTCACTTTTGGGGTATGAGTTTTCACTTGCATATAGTCCTGGGGACCATTCAGACTTGTTCTCATTTGTGTTCCTCACGTGTGTCCCAAAGAATGAAGTGATTTGATAAAATACAATGAACAAGATTACCACCAGAGTGCCGGCAGGCTGATGGGCAAAATAACCTCGGGTACATTCAGCTTTTGACCGGTCGTGATGGTCGAGTGGATTAAGGTGTCCTGTACACACCAGTTGCATTGTGCTCCTGGCAGTATGGGCTCAAGTCACTTCTGGGATGTGAGTTTTCAGTTGCAAATATTAGTGGGGGCCATTCAGGCTTGTTCGCATTTGTGTTCCTCAAGTGTACCCCAAAGAATGAGACGATTTGATAAAATATTATGCCCAAGATTTCCACTAGAATGCCGGCAGGCTGACGGGCATATTAGTTTTAACTACCATCAGCTTTTGACCGGTCGTGAAGGTCGAGTGGATTAAGGTGTCCTGTACTCACCAGTTGCATTATGCTCCTGGCAGCATGGGTTCAAGTCTCATGTGGGGTGTAAGTTTTCAGTTGCATATATTCCTGGGGACCATTCAGACTTGTTCACATTTGTGTTCTTTAAGTGTGCCCCAAAAAATGAGGCGATTTGATAAAATACTATGCCCAAGATTTCCATCAGAGTGATGGCGGGCTGATGGGCGAAATAGACTTGGCTACCATCAGCTTTTGACCGGTCGTGATGGCCGAGTGGATTTAGGTGTCCTGTACACACCAGTTGCATTGTGCTCCTGACAGTATGGGTTCGAGTCACATCTGGTGTGTTAGTTTTCAGTTGAATATAGTCCTAGGACCATTCAGGCTTGTTCGCATTTGTGTTCCACACGTGTGCCCCAAAGAATGAGGCGATTTGATAAAATATTATGCCCAAGATTACCGTCAGATGGCCGGTGGGCTTATGGGCAAAATATCCTCGGCTACAATCAGCTTTTGACCGGTCGTGATGGTCGAGTGGATTAGGTGTCCTGTACACACCAGTTGCATTGTGCTCCTGGCAGTATGGGCTCAAGTCACTTCTGGGATGTGAGTTTTCAGTTGCAAATATTAGTGGGGGCCATTCAGGCTTGTTCGCTTTTTTGTTCCTCAAGTGTACCCCAAAGAATGAGACGATTTGATAAAATATTATGCCCAAGATTTCCATTAGAATGCCGGCAGGCTGACGGGCATAATAGTTTTAGCTACCATCAGCTTTTGACCGGTCGTGAAGGTCGAGTGGATTATGGTGTCCTGTACTCACCAGTTGCATTATGCTCCTGGCAGCATGGGTTCAAGTCTCTTCTGGGGTGTGAGTTTTCAGTTGCAAATAGTCTTGGGGACCATTCAGGCTTTTTCGCATTTGTGTTCCTCACGTGTGCCCCAAAGAATGAGGTGATTTTATAAAATACTATGCCCAAGATTACCATCAGAGTGCCGGTGGGCTGATGGGCACAATAGCCTCAGCTACTATCAGCTTTTGAACAGTCGTAATGGTCGAGTGGATTAAGGTGTCCTGTACACACCAGTTGCATTGTGCTCCTGACAGCATTGGTTTGAGTCACTTCTGGGGTGTGAGTTTTCAGTTGCATATAGTCCTGGGAACCATTAAATTTTGTTCGCTTTTCTGTTCCTCAAGTTTGCCCCAAAGAATGAGGTGATTTCACAAAATATAATGCAGAAGATTTCCAGTAGAGTTCTGGCGGACTGATGGGCAAAATAGCCTTGGCTACCATCAGTTTTTGACCGGTCGTGATGGTTGATTGGATTAAGGTGTCCTGTACACACCAGTTGCATTGTGCTACTGGCAGTATGGGTTCGAGTTACATCTGGGGTGTGAGTTTTCAGTTGCATATAGTCCTTGGGATCTTTCAGGCTTGTTCGCATTTGTGTTCCTCACATAGGCCCAAAAAAATGAGGAGATTTGATAAATTGTTATGCCCAAGATTACCATCAGAGTGCCGGCGGGCATATGTGCAAAATACCCTCAGCTTCCATCAGCTTTTGACCGGTCATAATGGTCGAGTGGATTAAGGTGTCCTGTACACACCATTTGGATTTTGCTCCTTGCAGTATGGGTTCGAGTCACGTATTGGGTGTGAGTTTTCAGTAGCATATTTTCCTGTGAACCATTCAGGCTAGTTCGCATTTGTGTTCCGCTCGTGTGTCCAAAAGAATGAGGTGATTTGATAAAATACTATGCCCAAGATTACAATCAGAGTGCCGGGGGGCTGATGGGCAAAATAGCTTCGACTACCATAAGCTTTTGACCGGTCGTGATCATCGAGTGAATTAGTGTGTCCTGTGCACACACCCGTTGCATTGTGCTCCTAACAGTATGGGTTCGAGTTAGTTCTGGGGAGTGAGTTTTCAGTTGCATATTGTCCTGGGGACCATTCAGGCTTGTTCGCATTTGTGTTCCTCACGTGTGTCCCAAAGAATGAGGCGATTTGATAAAATACTATGCCCAAGATTTTCATCAGAGTTCCAGCGGGCTGATGTGCAAATAGCCTTGGCTACCATCAGCTTTTGACCGGTCGTGATGGTTGAGTGGATTAAGATGTCCTGTGCACACCAGTTGCATTGTGCTCCTGGCAGTATGGGTTCGAGTCACGTCTGGTGTGTTAGTTTTCAGTTGAATATAGTCCTAGGACCATTCAGGCTTGTTCGCATTTGTGTTCCACACGTGTGCCCCAAAGAATGAGGCGATTTGATAAAATACTATGCCCAAGATTACTGTCAGATGGCCGGTGGGCTTATGGGCAAAATATCCTCGGCTACAATCAGCTTTTGACCGGTCGTGATGGTCGAGTGGATTAGGTGTCCTGTACACACCAGTTGCAATGTGCTCCTGGCAGTATGGGTTCGAGTCACTTCCGGGATATGAGTTTTCAGTTGCATATAGTCCTGTGGACCATTCAGGCTTGTTCGCATTTGTCTTCCTCACGTGTGCCCCAAAGAATGAGGTGATTTGATAAAATGTTATGCCCAAGATTACCATCAGAGTGCCGGCGGGCTGATGGGCAAAATAGGCTCAGCTACTATCAGCTTTTGACAGGTGGTGATGGTCGAGTGGATTAAGGTGTCATGTACACACCAGTTGCATTTTGCTCCTGGCAATATGTGTTCGAGTCACTTCTGGGGTGTGAGTTTTCACTTGCATATAGTCCTGGGGACCATTCAGACTTGTTCTCATTTGTGTTCCTCACGTGTGTCCCAAAGAATGAAGTGATTTGATAAAATACAATGAACAAGATTACCATCAGAGTGCCGGCAATCTGATGGGCAAAATAACCTCGGCTACATTCAGCTTTGGACCGGTCGTGATGGTCGAGTGGATTAATGTGTCCTGTACACACCAGTTGCATTGTGCTCCTGGCAGTATGGGCTCAAGTCACTTCTGGGATGTGAGTTTTATGTTGCAAATATTAGTGGGGGCCATTCAGGCTTGTTCGCATTTGTGTTCCTCAAGTGTACCCCAAAGAATGAGACGATTTGATAAAATATTATGCCCAAGATTTCCACTAGAATGCCGGCAGGCTGACGGGCATAATAGTTTTAGCTACCATCAGCTTTTGACCGGTCGTGAAGGTCGAGTGGATTAAGGTGTCCTGTACTCACCAGTTGCATTATGCTCCTGGCAGCATGGGTTCAAGTCTCATGTGGGGTGTGAGTTTTCAGTTGCATATATTCCTGGGGACCATTCAGACTTGTTCGCATTTGTGTTCTTTAAGTGTGCCCAAAAAAATGAGGCGATTTGATAAAATACTATGCCCAAGATTTCCATCAGAGTGATGGCGGGCTGATGGGCGAAATAGACTTGGCTACCATCAGCTTTTGACCGGTCGTGATGGCCGAGTTGATTTAGGTGTCCAGTACACACAATTTGGATTTTCTCCATGCAGTATGGGTTCGAGTCACTTCTGGGGTGTGAGTTTTTAGTTGCAAATTGTCTTGGGGACCATTCAGGCCTTTTCGCATTTGTGTTCCTCACGTGTGCCCCAAAGAATAATGTGATTTGATAAAATACTATGCCTAAGATTACCATCAGAGTGCTGGCAGGCCGATGGGCAAAATAGCCTCGGCTACCATCAGCTTTTGACCGGTCGTAATGGTCGAGTGGATTAAGGTGTCCTGTACACACCAGTTGCATTGTGCTCCTGGCAGTATGGGTTCGAGTCAGTTCAAGGGTGTGAGTTTTCAGTTGCATATAGTTCTGAGGACCATTCAGGCTTGTTCGCGTTTGTGTTCCTCACTTGTGCCCCAAAGAATGAGGCAATTTGATAAAATATTATACCCAAGAATTCCATCAGAATGCCGGCAGGCTGATTGGCATAATTGCCTCGGCTACCATCAGCTTTTGAACGGTCGTAATGGTCGAGTGGATTAAGGTGTCCTGTACACACCAGTTGCATTGTGCTACTGGCAGTATGGGTTCGAGTTACTTCTGGGGTGTGAGTTTTCAGTTGCATATAGTCCTTGGGATCATTCAGGCTTGTTCGCATTTGTGTTCCTCACATTGGCCCAAAAGAATGAGGAGATTTGATAAATTGTTATGCCCAAGATTACCATCAGAGTGCCGGCGGGCATATGTGCAAAATACCCTCAGCTTCCATCAGCTTTTGACCGGTCGTAATGGTCGAGTGGATTAAGGTGTCCTGTACACACCATTTGGATTTTGCTCCTTGCAGTATGGGTTCGAGTCACGTATTGGGTGTGAGTTTTCAGTAGCATATTTTCCTGTGAACCATTCAGGCTAGTTCGCATTTGTGTTCCGCTCGTGTGTCCAAAAGAATGAGGTGATTTGATAAAATACTATGCCCAAGATTACAATCAGAGTGCCGGGGGGTGATGGGCAAAATAGCCTCGACTACCATAAGCTTTTGACCGGTCGTGATCATCGAGTGAATTAGTGTGTCCTGTGCACACCCGTTGCATTGTGCTCCTAACAGTATGGGTTCGAGTTAGTACTGGGGAGTGAGTTTTCAGTTGCATATTGTCCTGGGGACCACTCAGGCTTGTTCGCATTTGTGTTCCTCACGTGTGTCCCAAAGAATGAGGCGATTTGATAAAATACTATGCCCAAGATTTTCATCAGAGTTCCAGCGGGCTGATGTGCAAATAGCCTTGGCTACCATCAGCTTTTGACCGGTCGTGATGGTTGAGTGGATTAAGATGTCCTGTGCACAACAGTTGCATTGTGCTCCTGGCAGTATGGGTTCGAGTCACATCTGGTGTGTTAGTTTTCAGTTGAATATAGTCCTAGGACCATTCAGGCTTGTTCGCATTTGTGTTCCACACGTGTGCCCCAAAGAATGAGGCGATTTGATAAAATACTATGCCCAAGATTACCGTCAGATGGCCGGTGGGCTGATGGGCAAAATATCCTCAGCTACAATCAGCTTTTGACCGGTCGTGATGGTCGAGTGGATTAGGTGTCCTGTACACACCAGTTGCAATGTGCTCCTGGCAGTATGGGTTCGAGTCACTTCCGGGATATGAGTTTTCAGTTGCATATAGTCCTGTGGACCATTCAGGCTTGTTCGCATTTGTCTTCCTCACGTGTGCCCCAATGAATGAGGTGATTTGATAAAATATTATACCCAAGAATTCCATCAGAATGCCGGCAGGCTGATTGGCATAATTGCCTCGGCTACCATCAGCTGTTGACCGGTCGTGAAGGTCGAGTGGATTAAGGTGTCCTGTACTCACCAGTTGCATTATGCTCCTGGCAGCATGGGTTCAAGTCTCTTCTGGGGTGTGAGTTTTCAGTTGCAAATAGTCTTGGGGACCATTCAGGCTTTTTCGCATTTGTGTTCCTCACGTGTGCCCCAAAGAATGAGGCGATTTGATAAAATACTATGCCCAAGATTACCGTCAGATGGCCGGTGGGCTGATGGGCAAAATATCCTCAGCTACAATCAGCTTTTGACCGGTCGTGATGGTCGAGTGGATTAGGTGTCCTGTACACACCAGTTGCAATGTGCTCCTGGCAGTATGGGTTCGAGTCACTTCCGGGATATGAGTTTTCAGTTGCATATAGTCCTGTGGACCATTCAGGCTTGTTCGCATTTGTCTTCCTCACGTGTGCCCCAAAGAATGAGGTGATTTGATAAAATGTTATGCCCAAGATTACCATCAGAGTGCCGGCGGGCTGATGGGCAAAATAGGCTCAGCTACTATCAGCTTTTGACAGGTCGTGATGGTCGAGTGGATTAAGGTGTCATGTACACACCAGTTGCATTTTGCTCCTGGCAATATGTGTTCGAGTCATTTCTGGGGTGTGAGTTTTCACTTGCATATAGTCCTGGGGACCATTCAGACTTGTTCTCATTTGTGTTCCTCACGTGTGTCCCAAAGAATGAAGTGATTTGATAAAATACAATGAACAAGATTACCATCAGAGTGCCGGCAGGCTGATGGGCAAAATAACCTCGGCTACATTCAGCTTTTGACCGGTCATGATGGTCGAGTGGATTAAGGTGTCCTGTTCACACCAGTTGCATTGTGCTCCTGGCAGTATGGGCTCAAGTCACTTCTGGGATGTGAGTTTTCAGTTGCAAATATTAGTGGGGGCCATTCAGGCTTGTTCGCATTTGTGTTCCTCAAGTGTACCCCAAAGAATGAGACGATTTGATAAAATATTATGCCCAAGATTTCCACTAGAATGCCGGCAGGCTGACGGGCATATTAGTTTTAACTACCATCAGCTTTTGACCGGTCGTGAAGGTCGAGTGGATTAAGGTGTCCTGTACTCACCAGTTGCATTATGCTCCTGGCAGCATGGGTTCAAGTCTCATGTGGGGTGTAAGTTTTCAGTTGCATATATTCCTGGGGACCATTCAGACTTGTTCGCATTTGTGTTCTTTAAGTGTGCCCCAAAAAATGAGGCGATTTGATAAAATACTATGCCCAAGATTTCCATCAGAGTGATGGCGGGCTGATGAGCGAAATAGACTTGGCTACCATCAGCTTTTGACCGGTCGTGATGGCCGAGTGGATTTAGGTGTCCAGTACACACAATTTGGATTTTCTCCATGCAGTATGGGTTCGAGTCACTTCTGGGGTGTGAGTTTTTAGTTGCAAATAGTCTTGGGGACCATTCAGGCCTTTTCGCATTTGTGTTCCTCACGTGTGCCCCAAAGAATAATGTGATTTGATAAAATACTATGCCTAAGATTACCATCAGAGTGCTGGCAGGCCGATGGGCAAAATAGCCTCGGCTACCATCAGCTTTTGACCGGTCATAATGGTCGAGTGGATTAAGGTGTCCCGTACACACCAGTTGCATTGTGCTCCTGACAGTATGGGTTCGAGTCACTTCTGGGATGTGAGTTTTCAGTTGCATATATTCCTGGGGACCATTCAGGCTTGTTCGCATTTGTGTTCCTCACGTGTGCCCCAAAGAATAATGTGATTTAATAAAATACTATGCCTAAGATTACCATCAGAGTGCTGGCAGGCCGATGGCCAAAATAGCCTCGGCTACGATCAGCTTTTTGACCGGTTGTAATGGTCGAGTGGATTAAGGTGTCCTGTACACACCAGTTGCATTGTGCTCCTGGCAGTATGGGTTCGAGTCAGTTCTAGGGTGTGAATTTTCAGTTGCATATAGTCCTGAGGACCATTCAGGCTTGTTCGCGTTTGTGTTCCTCACTTGTGCCCCAAAGAATGAGGCAATTTGATAAAATATTATACCCAAGAATTCCATCAGAATGCCGGCAGGCTGATGGGCATAATTGCCTCGGCTACCATCAGCTGTTGACCGGTCGTGAAAGTCGAGTGGATTAAGGTGTCCTGTACTCACCAGTTGCATTATGCTCCTGGCAGCATGGGTTCAAGTCTCTTTTGCGGTGTGAGTTTTCAGTTGCAAATAGTCTTGGGGACCATTCAGGCTTTTTCGCATTTGTGTTCCTCACGTGTGCCCCAAAGAATGAGGTGATTTTATAAAATACTATGCCCAAGATTACCATCAGAGTGCCGGTGGGCTGATGGGCACAATAGCCTCAGCTACTATCAGCTTTTGAACAGTCATAATGGTTGAGTGGATTAAGGTGTCCTGTACACACCAGTTGCATTGTGCTCCTGACAGCATAGGTTTGAGTCTCTTCTGGGGTGTGAGTTTTCAGTTGCATATAGTCCTGGGAACCTTTAAATTTTGTTCGCATTTCAGTTCCTCAAGTTTGCCCCAAAGAATGTGGTGATTTCACAAAATATAATGCACAAGATTTCCAGTAGAGTTCTGGCAGACTGATGGGCAAAATAGCCTTGGCTACCATCAGTTTTTGACCGGTCGTGATGGTTGATTGGATTAAGGTGTCCTGTACACACCAGTTGCATTGTGCTACTGGCAGTATGGGTTCGAGTTACTTCTGGGGTGTGAGTTTTCAGTTGCATATAGTCCTTGGGATCATTCAGGCTTGTTCGCGTTTGTGTTCCTCACATAGGCCCAAAAGAATGAGGAGATTTGATAAATTGTTATGCCCAAGATTACCATCAGAGTGCCGGCGGGCATATGTGCAAAATACCCTCAGCTTCCATCAGCTTTTGACCGGTCGTAATAGTCGAGTGGATTAAGGTGTCCTGTACACGTCAGTTACATTGTGATCCAGGCACTATGGGTTCGAGTCACTTCTGGGGTGTGAGTTTTCTGTTGCATATAGTCCTGGCGACCATTCAGATTTGTTCTCATTTGTGTTCATCACGTGTGTCCAAAAGAATGAGGTTATTTGATAAAACACTATGCCCAAGATTACCGTCAGAGTGCTGGCGGGCTGATGGGCAAAATAGCCTTGGCTACCATCAGCTTTTGACCGGTCGTGATGGTCGAGTGGATTAAGGTGTGTTGTACACACTAGTTGCATTGTGCTCCTCGCAGTATGGGTTCGAGTCACTTCTGGGGTATGAGTTTTTAGTTGCATATAGTCCTGGGGACCATTAAAGGCTTGTTCGCATTTGTGTTCTTCACGTGTGCCCCAAAGAATGAAGAGATTTGATAAAATATTATGCCCAAGATTTCCATCAGAGTGCCGGCGAGTTGATGGGCAAAATAGCTTTGGCTACCATCAGCTTTTGACCGCTCATGATGATCGAGTGGATTAAGGTGTCCTGTACACACCAGTTGCATTGTGCTTCTGGCAGTATGGGTTCGAGTCACTTCTAGGGTGTGAGATTTCTGTTGCATATAGTCCTGGGGAAAATTAAAAGCTTGTTCGGATTTGTGTTCTTCACGTGTGCCCCAATGAATGAGGTGATTTGATAAAATACTATTCCCAAGATTACCATCAGTGTGCCGGCAGGTTGATGGGCAAAATAGCCTCGGCTACAATCAGCTTTTGATCGGTCGTGATGGTCGAGTGGAATAAGGTGTCCTGTACACACTAGTTGCATTGTGCTCCTGGCAGTATGTGTTCGAGTCACTTCTGGGGTGTGAGTTTTCAGTTGCAAATAGAACTGGGGACCATTCAGGCTTGTTCGCATTTGTTTTCCTCAAGTGTGACCCAAAGAATGAGGCGATTATATAAAATATTATGCCAAAGATTTCCATCAGAATGCCGGCGGGCTGATGGGCAAAATAGCCTTGGCTACCATCAGCTTTTGACCGGTCGTGATGGTCGAGTGGATTAAGGTGTCCTGTACACGTCAGTTGCATTGTGCTCCAGGCAGTATGGATTTGAGTCACTTCTGGGGTGTGAGTTTTCTGTTGCATATATTCCTGGGAACCATTCAGGCTAGTTTGCATTTGTGTTCCTGACGTGTGTCTAAAAGAATGAGGTGATTTGATAAAATACTATGCCCAAGAACACCATCAGAGTGCCAGGGGGCTGATGGGCAAAATAGCCTTGACTACCATATGCTTTTGACCGGTCGTGATGATAGAGTGGATTAAGGTGTCCTGTACACGTCAGTTGCATTGTGCTCCAGGCAGTATGGGTTCGAGTCACTTTTCGGGTGTGTGTTTTCTGTTACATATAGTCATTGGGACCATTCAGGCTTGTTTGCATTTGTTTTCCTCACGTGTGTCCCAAAGAATGAGGTGATTTGATAAAATACTATGCCCAAGATTACCATTAGAGTGCCGGCAGGCTGATGTGCAAAATAGCCTCGACTACCATAAGCTTTTGACCAGTCGTGATGGTCGAGTGCATTGAGGTGTCCTGTACATGTCAGTTACATTGTGCTCCAGGCAGTATGGGTTCGAGTCACGTATGGGGTGTGAGTTTTCAGTTGCATATCGTCCTGGGGACCATTCAGGCTTGTTAGCATTTGTGTTCCTCATGTGTGCCCCCCAAAGAATGAGCGATTTGATAAAATACTATGCACAAGATTACCATCAGAGTTCCGGCAGGCTGCTGGGCAAAATAGCCTCAGCTACCATCAGCTTTTGCCCTTTCGTGGTGGTCGAGTGGATTAAGGTGTCCTGTACACACCAGTTGCATTGTGCTCCTATCTGAATGGATTCGAGTCACTTCTGGGGTGTGAGTTTTCAGTTGCAAATAGAATTGGGGACCATACAGGCTTGTTCGCATTTGTGTTCCTGAAGTGTGCCCCAAAGAATGAGGCGATTTGATAAAATATTATGCCCAAGATTTCCATCAGAATGACGGCGGGTTGATGGGCAAAATAGCCTCGACTACCATATGCTTTTGACCGGTCGTGATGGTCGAGTGGATTAAGGTGTCCTGTACACGTCAGTTGCATTGTGCACCAGGCAGTATGGGTTCGAGTCACTTCTGGGATGTGAGTTTTCTGTTACATATAGTCATTGGGACCATTCAGGCTTGTTCGCATTTGTGCTCCTCATGTGTGCCCCCCGAAGAATGAGCGAATTGATAAAATACTATGCCCAAGATTACCATCAGAGTGCTGAGGGGCTGATGGGCAAAATAGCCTCGACTACCATAAGCTTATGACCGGTCGTGATGGTCGAGTGGATTAAGGTGTCCTGTACACACCAGTTGCATTGTGCTCCTGGCAGTATGGGTTCGAGTCACTTCTGGGGGTGTGAGTTTTCAGTTGCATATCGTCCTGGGGACCATGCAGGCTTGTTTGCATTTGTTTTCCTCACGTGTGTCCCAAAGAACAAGGTGATTTGATAAAATAGTGTGCCCAAGATTACCGTCAGAGTGTCGGCGGGCTGATGGGCAAAATAGCCTCGGCTACCATAAGCTTTTGACGGGTCATGACGGTCAAGTGGATTAAGGTGTCCTGTACACACCAGTTGCATTGTGAACCTAGCAGTATAGGTTTGAGTCACTTCTGGGGTGTGAGTTTTCAGTTGGATATAGTCCTGGGGACCATTCAGGCTTCATCGTATATGTGTTCCTCACGTGTGTCCCAAAGAAGAAGGTGATTTGATAAAATAATATGCCCAAGATTACCATCAGAGTCCCGGTGAGCTGATGGGCAAAATAGCTTTGGCTCCCATCAGCTTTTGACCGGTCCTGATGGTCGAGTGGATTAAGGTGTCCTGTACATACCAGTTGCATTGTGCTCTTGGCAGTATGGGTTCGAGTCACTTCTGGGGTATGAATTTTCTGTTGCATATAGTCCTGGGAACCATTCAGGCTTGTTCGCATTTGTGTTCTTCACATGTGCCCTAAAGAAGGAGGTCATTTGATAAAATACTATGCACAAGATTACCATGAGAGCGCCGATGGGCTGAGGGGCAAAATAGCCTCGGCTACCTTCAGCTTTTGACCTTTCGTGATGGTCCAGTGGATTAAGGTGTCCTGTACACATCAATTGCATTGTGCTCCTGACAGTATGGGTTCGAGTTACTTCTGGGGAGTGAGTTATCATTTGCATATTGTCCTGGGGAATATTCAGGCTTGTTCGCATTTGTGTTCCTCACGTGTGCCCCAAAGAATGAGGTGATTTGATAAAATAATATGCCCAAAATTACCATCAGAGTGCCTGCTGGCTGATGGGCAAAATAGGCTCGGCTACTATCAGCTTTTGACAGGTCGTGATGGTCGAGTGGATTAAGGTGTCATGTACACACCAGTTGCATTGTGCTCCTGGCAGTATGGGTTCAAGTCACATCTGGGGTGTTAGTTTTCAGTTGCATATAGTCCTGGGGACCATTGCTGCTGGTTCGCCTTTGTGTTCCTCACGTGTGCCCCAAAGAATAAGGTGATTTGATAAAATACTATGCCTATGATTACCATGAGAGAACTCAAAACTTTTACCAATACCTTTCGTCCTCTTGACATTAAACTTGCCTTTCGACAAACTAACAAACTTCGTAGCAATCTAGTTCACATTGCTCCTCCTGCTTCTAATGCTGCTGGTGTCTACTCTATTTCCTGTTCATCTTGTCGTCTCCAATACTTTGGCGAAACTGGCCGTACACTGGATAACAGACTTAAAGAACACAAGAGAAGTGTTAAGTCTGCAGACACTAACAATGCTCTCTTCTGCCATGTGAGGGATTCTAATCATCCCATTGATTGGTCTTCCTCCAAAATAATCTTTCCTGCCTCTACTCTACACAGACGCCGTCTTGCAGAATCGGCTCTTATACACAATGTACCGAACATGAACTTGAGTCCTGGCTTTGTTGCTGTGGACTCTTCCCTTTCACAGTATATACTCAAATGCTCTAATCTTTCTAACAAACGTGACTTAACATAAGCTTACCCCTTCCATTTATCTTTCTTTCTCTTTCCTTTTCTTTCTCTCTTCTCCCTTTTTCTGTTCATTGTCTTCTCCTACGCTCCCTTGCTATCCTCTTCTTATTCCTATTACTATCTCCTTCGGTTGTTATAATAGGAGCTGCCTCGTGTGGGCCAATAGGCCTTCTGCAGTTCTCATTATTACTACTATCCCCTACACCTTACTTTCCTCCTCAGCTCTCTCTTGCCTATTTATTGCCTGTCCCTACCTCCTCATCACAATCGACTTGAGAATGGTCCAGGGTCGGACCGAAACGTCGTCGTCCCTTGAACTTCTAGTGTGTGGTCTGGTCAACATACTTCAGCCACGTTATTGTGACTCATCGCCTGCAAAGGTAATTATCTCTTTGTGGCAACTCCGGACTGACAGCTGGCGATCAAAAGACCTCCTGGGACGAATGCTGAGTCAGCGCCTATTTTTTGCCAGACTTCCCCGCCCTATAGCGGGCAATACATGCCACTTACGATTTTTTTATTAATTTTTCCGTGATCAGTGAACACAAATTAACAGGTTAGGAAGAAAAAAATTATTTTTGTTTTCAAAATTACATGTGCCTGTGGGGAAAAAAGAATATTATACCCCTAGAATGTTAAGGGTTAAGGTGTCCTGTACACATGACACGTTCGCATGTTCGCATTTGTGTTCCTCACGTGTGTCCCAAAGAATGAGATAATTGGATAAAATACTATGCAAAGATTACAATCAGAGTGCCGGTGGGCTGATGGGCAAAATAGCCTCGGCTATTCGTGATAGTTGAGTGGATTAAGGTGTCCTGTACACACCAATTGCATTGTGCTAATGGCAGTATGGGTTCGAGTCACTTCTGGGGTGTGAGTTTTCAGTTATATAAATATATATATATATATATGGATGATAATATCTTTCAAAAGTGATTGAGCCTGCTCTTCCCTACTTCAAGTTACGTCCAAAATACAAGTATAAGATCCTACATTCAAGATACGCCACCGGTAGCACAAAACGTTTTGACCAGGAGGCAAAACGTACCCAATTCCCCCCACTCCACACACCCTCCACACACCGGCTCGTCATCAAACCAGCTAACCACCCTTCACCAGCTTGCCTGCCCCTGATTGGTGACTCGCCCGCCGCGCACCTGCACACCGCACCTCAGCGCCCTCTACACGAGTCGACGTCTGAGCCTGACCAGCCATCAACTTCAGAATATTCCTTGTGCACTTAGCGTTGACATCTCTCTCTGGCATACTAGCTCATTAGCTCGTATACGAAGGGAGGTTTCAGCCATAGCCGATATTCTCAGCACCATTTCAACATTATTTAATCAATTGTGTTTTTTGTATTTATCTTTGTCATTTTATTTCATTAGTCATTTGCCCGAGATTTGTCTTTATTTTCATTTATGTTTAAAGTAAATATATTAAAGTTTCATTGTTCATACTTTGTGTTTTACGTGTTCCTTCCTCTAACTTACCACAGACAACAGGCAAGCAGTCTATCTTTTTGTTTTAACCGTGACCAGGCTTTGACACCTGCCATTGGAGGACTGCCGAACATCAACACTCCAACACTTTCCCGTCGTCACAATATATATATATATATATATATATATATATATATATATATATATATATATATATATATATATATATATATATATATATATATATATATATATATATATATATATATATATATATATATATATATATATATATATATATATATAGTAGGCATCCTTCAGTCTCGAGAGACTATGGAGTTGCGCCCTAGTTGTCAATCCTTGTGCAGCGTCTGGTGTGACTGATGAGGCCAATCCGAGAGTGGCAGTCCATCCCACACCGATGGGATGGACTATATATATATATAGTATATGGACTATATATATATATATATATATATATAGTATATATATATAGTATATATATATATATATATGGACTATATATATATATATATATATATATATATATATATATATATATATATATATATATATATATATATATATATATATATATATATATATATATATATATGTGTGCCACAGAGTGGGCCTCTCGTGCAGGCCCATCACCTCAACCACTATCCCCAAAAGCCCACAAGCAATCCAGCTGGGATGGCCCCATTGTAGACCAAGTTGCTGCAGAGTGCCTGGGTGCTGCAACAACACAACACGACATTGCTCGCCTCACAACAGTAGCAGCCCCACATGCAGGGGATTTCCTGTTAGCAACCCCAATGTCGGCAACTGGCACGCGTCTCACACCACACGCCCTCCGAATTGCTGTGGCCCTTCGCCTTGCTGCCCCAATCCACACCAGATATAGGTTTATTTGCGGCGAGGTGGTGGCTGACAGGTACGGCCACCATGGCCTACTCTGCCAAAGCACAGGGGAATGGCACTCGAGGCACAGTGAAGTTAACGACATCATCAAGAGGAGTCTCACCACAGCTGGATGCCCAGCTGAAAGAGAGCCCCGTTACCTAACGCCCCGTAACTCTGATGCTCTTATTGGTCGCCCGGATGGTATCACAGTGAACCCCTGGAAGAATGGCAAGCAGTTGGTATGGGACTACACGTGCGTATCAACCCTGGCTAACACCTACATTAACCTCAGTGTTGCACAACCAGGTGGCGCTGCCACCCACAGGGAAGCAGCCAAATCCCGTAAGTATAGAGAACTGGATCACCACTACAATTTTGTTCCCATTGCTTCTGAGACACTCGGCGCCTGGGGTAAAAGTGCTACCAGTTTTTTGAAGGAACTGGGTTCTAGGCTCATTGAAACAACAAGGGACCCTAGAGCTGCCAGCTTTCTTTTCCAGCGCCTCAGCGTAGCGATACAGAGGGGAAATGCGCACTGCATCCAGGGTTCCTGCCCGCCATCTGAGGAGCTGGAGGAACTCGACAACCTATGATAACCATCTTTGTAACCTATATGTAACTCCTTTTTTTGTAACAAGGTTCAAATAAAGTAAATATATATGTGTACATACAAAAGAATGGGGGTGGTAGGAGAAGATAATATTGGTGTTCAGTGAGAGACCACAAGGTCTCCTCTGAATACTTTGTATTTTCTTCTCCGAGGCTATGGGTCCCCACATTGGCACCAGAGGTGGTACCCTCACACACTTATATATATATATATATATATATATATATATATATATATATATATATATATATATATATATATATATATATATATATATATATATATATATATATATTATTAAATATGACCGAAAAAGTAAGATTAATAATTCTAACACGAATTTTCTCAATCTTTCGTACATTTCTTTTCACTGTTGGAGGTAATTCAAAAATCAATTCTCCAAAATTCATTTTTATTTCTAGTCTGACGCGACACGAACGCGTTTCATAAAACTTATTACATTTTCAAAGACTTTAGTTTACAAATACACAACTGAATAGAACTTACACATCTCCGGTTTTGTTTATATCTACATTTGAGTGAGGTGGATGGGGTGAGGTGGCATTAATAGGGTATTAATTTCATAATTAATACCCTATTAATAATTTCATAATTAATTATGAAATTAATACCCTATTAATGCCACCTCACCCCATCCACCTCACTCAAATGTAGATATAAACAAAACCGGAGATGTGTAATTTCTATTCAGTTGTGTACTTGTAAACTAAAGTCTTTGAAAATGTAATAAGTTTTACGAAACGCGCTCGTGTCGCGTCAGACTAGAAATAAAAATGAATTTTGGAGAATTGATTTTTGAATTACCTCCAACAGTGAAAAGAAATGTACGAAAGATTGAGAAAATTCGTGTTAGAATTATTAATCTTACTTTTTCGGTCATATTTAATAATATATGTCTACAGGAAAGACTGCTACCAAAATATACTAATATATATATATATATATATATATATATATATATATATATATATATATATATATATATATATATATATATTTATATATATATATATATATATATATATATATATATATATATATATATATATATATATATATATATATATACATATGTCGTACCTAGTAGCCAGAACGCACTTCTCAGCCTACTATGGAAGGCCCGATTTGCCTAATAAGCCAAGTTTTCATGAATTAATTGTTTTTCAACTACCTAACCTACCTAACCTAACCTAAGCTAACTTTTTCGGCTACCTAACCTAACCTAACCTATAAAGATAGGTTAGGTTATGTTAGGTAGGGTTGGTTAGGTTCGGTCATATATCTACATTAATTTTAACTCCAATAAAAAAAAATTGACCTCATACATAATGAAATGGGTAGCTTTATCATTTCATAAGAAAAAACTTTTTAACTTTTTTTTTAAAGAGAAAATATATTATTCAGGAAAACTTGTCTTATTAGGCAAATCGGGCCTTGCTTAGTAGGCCGAGTACGACGTTCTGGCTACTAGGTGCGACATATATATATATATATATGTCGTACCTAGTAGCCAGAACGCACTTCTCAGCCTACTATTCAAGGCAAGATTTGCCTAATAAGCCAAGTTTTCATGAATTAATTGTTTTTCGACTACCTAACCTACCTAACCTAACCTAACCTAACTTTTTCGGCTACCTAACCAAACCTAACCTATAAAGATAGGTTAGGTTAGGTTAGGTAGGGTTGGTTAGGTTCGGTCATATATCTACGTTAATTTTAACTTCAATAAAAAAAAATTGACCTCATACATAATGAAATGGGTAGCTTTATCATTTCATAAGAAAAAAATTAGAAAAAATATATTAATTCAGGAAAACTTGGCTTATTAGGCAAATCGGGCCTTGAATAGTAGGCCAAAAAGTGAGTTCTGGCTACTAGGTACGACATATATATATATATATATATATATATATATATATATATATGTCGTACCTAGTAGCCAGAACGCACTTCGCAGCCTACTATGCAAGGCCCGATTTGCCTAATAAGCCAAGTTTTCATGTACTAATGCTTTTTCGACGACCTAACCTACCTAACCGAACCTAAACTAACATTTTCGGCTACCTAACCTAACCTAACCAATAAAGATAGGTTAGGTTAGGTTAGGTAGGGTTGGTTAGGTTCAGTCAAATATCTACGTTAATTTTAACTGCAATAAAAAAAAATTGACCTCATACATAATGAAATGGGGAGCTTTATCATTTCATAAGAAAAAAATTAGAGAAAATATATTAATTCAGGAAAACTTGGCTTATTAGGCAAATCGGGTCTTGCATAGTAGGCTGAGAAGTGCATTCTGGCTACTAGGTACGACATATATATATATATATATATATATATATATATATGTCGTACCTAATAGCCAGAACGCACTTCTCAGCCTACTATTCAACGCCCGATTTGCCTAATAAGCCAAGTTTTCATGAATTAATGTTTTTTCGTCTACCTAACCTACCTAACCTAACCTAACCTAGCTTTTTTTGGCTACCTAACCTAACCTTACCTATAAATATAGGTTAGGTTAGGTTAGGTAGGGTTGGTTAGGTTCGGTCATATATCTACGTTAATTTTAACTCCAATAAAAAAAAATTGACCTCATACATAGAGAAAAGGGTTGCTTTATCATTTCATAAGAAAAAAATTATAGTAAATATATTAATTCAGGAAAACTTGGCTTATTAGGCAAATCGGGCCTTGAATAGTAGGCTGAGAAGTGAGTTCTGGCTACTAGGTACGACATATATATATATATATATATATATATATATATACCTGTAGTTACCAGTTGCGTTGCTTCTGGGAGTATGGGTTCGAGTCACTTCTGGGGTGTGAGTTTTCATATTCATATATATATATATATATATATATTTTTTTTTTTTTTTGAGATATATACAAGAGTTGTTACATTCTTGTACAGCCACTAGTACGCGTAGCGTTTCGGGCAAGTCCTTAATCCTATGGTCCCTGGAATACGATCCCCTGCCGCGAAGAATCGTTTTTTCATCCAAGTACACATTTTACTGTTGCGTTAAACAGAGGCTACAGTTAAGGAATTGCGCCAAGTAAATCCTCCCCGGCCAGGATACGAACCCATGACATAGCGCTCGCGGAACGCCAGGCGAGTGTCTTACCACTACACCACGGAGACTGCTGTATATATATAATGTTTATATATATATATATATATATATATATATATATATATATATATATATATATATATATATATATATATATATATATATATATATATATATATATATATATATATATATATATATATATATATATATATATATATATATATATATATATATATATATATATATATATATATATATATATATATATATATATATTAACGAAAAAGTAACTCTAACACGAATTTTCTCGCTCTTTCTTATGTTTCTTTTCACTGTTGATGGTAATTGAAAAATCAATTCTCCAAAACATTTTTATTCATTTATTCATTTTTACTCGGAAGTCAGACCTTGTGAATAAAATACAAGGTCTGATTTCCGAGTCAGCCGACTCATCGGATGAAGACGTCTCGGTTGGAACACCAACACCTCCACGGAAGCACCAGAACACAATTGAAGATTTCCAGCTGAACACGACCTCCAACGACAGCTTCGCCGTGTCAACACGAATATTGACATGGCGATGACCATTACGACAAAAAAACTGAGGCATTGAAAGAAAATCAGAATGCAGATGTTGTATGCACAGAACTTTGCAAAAGCAATCAACAAATGTGACCATGGAGTGATAGCACACAAAATGAGATCAATGGGTATAACTGGTAAAGTACGATGCTGGATACTCAATTTCCTGTCGAACAGAACACAAAGAGTAACAGTCAATAAAAAAAAACTAGTCCAAGCGCAGTTAAAAGCTCTGTACCTCAAGGTACAGTCCTTGCACCACTTCTGTTCCTTGTTCTCATATCAGATATAGACAAAAATACAAGTCACAGCTTCGTGTCATCCTTTGCAGATGACACAAAATTCAGCATGAAAATTACCTCGGCTGAAGACATGGAAAAACTTGAAACAGATATTAATAAAGTTTTCGACTGGGCAACAGAAAATACCATGATGTTTAACTATGATAAATTCCAGGTACTAAGGTACGGGAAAAAATGAGGACCTTAAACATAATACAAGGTACAAAACACAATTAAATCTGCCCATAGTAGGAAAACAGCATGTAAAGGATTTGGGAATAATGATGTCTGACGACCTAACGTTTAGGGAGCATAACCAAGCAAATATTGCGTCAGCCAGAAAAATGATCGGATGAAGCGAAAATGTCCAAAGAGCTGGCAAGCAGGATATGGAAGACAGCGGCGAGGATGCAGAAATCTTGAGCTAGGAGCTAGAGAAATGTCGAAGAGGAGAGAGAAAAAGCGGTGGCCCAACCACCGTGGGTAAAAATTGCAGCTGGTGCTACGGTTTGGTGGTAGAGTGGGATTTCCATAGTTGCTTGCTGATAAGTTTTGCAGGAGGCCGGGCTTCTCGTTGCGGTGTTCTTTACTTCATGTCGTCAGTGTTCTACTGTTTACCTGATTTTCTCAGGCGCAGATCGTCGGTGTTCATCTTCTTCCCCGGCTTCCTGGCCGGTGTGTCGGCCTTGCTTCGTGTTGACACGGCGAAGCTGTCGTTGGAGGTCGTGTTCAGCTGGAAATCTTCAGTTTTGTTCTGGTACTTCCGTGGAGGTGTTGGTGTTCCAAACATGACGTCTTCATCCGATGAGTCGGCTGACTCGGAAGCAGAGTCGGAGGATCTTGAGGGATGAATCCTTGCAAGTTGAGTCTCCATGGGACCTGCAGTCGATGTAGATCGCTCAGATGGATGGATTACGAGAACTTTCAAATCCAGGGATCCCATCACAATGGTTTTACTATTCAAGTCACTTGTGTTGTCCCATCTCGCATACTGCTCAGTACTCACTTCCCCCTTCAGAGCAGGAGAGAATGTTGAAATAGAGGGAATACAAAGAACATATACGGCACGCATAGACGCGATAAAGCACCTAAATTATTGGGATCATCTCAAAGCTGTCCAAATGTACTCACTAGAAAGGAGACGAGAGAGATACCAAATAATATACACATGGAAAATACTGGAGGGCCAGGTCCCAAATCTACACAGTAAAATAAAAACGTACTGGAGTAAACGATATGGAAGAAAATGCAGAATAGAACCAGTGAACAGCACGGGTGCCATGGGCACAATCAGAGAACACTGTATAAACATCAGAGGCCGATGGTTGTTCAACACCCAGCGAGCGTAAGAAATTTTGCCGGAACAACCGTGGACATCTTCGAGGAGGAAAGTTGAGTGTTTCCTCCTCAAGGAGTGCAGGCCCAACCGGGCTGTGGGGGGATATTTGGGCTTGTGGGCCGTTCCAAGCAACAGCCTAGTGGACCAAACTCTCACAAGTCAGTCGGGCCGGGCTTGGGGTGTAGAAGAACTCTCAGAACCCCTTCAGCCAGGTATGAGGCTAGATGGGGTTTATTTCAATACATACATACATACATACATACATACATACATACATACATACATACATACATACATACATACATACATACATACATACATACATACAGAGCCTAATGGCTGAGTGGACAGTGCTCTGGATTCATAGTCCTAATTAAGGCTCCAGTTTCGATCCCCGGCTGAGATGGGGATAAAAATTGCAAAGTTATTCACCTTGATGCACCTGTTCACCTAGCAGTAAATAGGTACCTGAGAGCTAGACAGCTGCTACGGGCTACTTTCTGGCAGTGTGTCTGTAAGTGGGGAAAAATGCATAATAAATTGACAACTGAAAGAGGGATACATAGAAAGAAGGATGGGCAGAAAGAAAGAGGGATGGATATAGATGATATATAGTTTGATAGATAGATGGATGGATGGGTAATTATATAGAAGGATGGACTGAAAGACAGATGGATTGGAAGACAGATGGATTGAGAGACAGATGGATGGATATTGATGATAGGTAGTTTGATGGATGGATTGATAGATGATTGGAAAGATGGGTTGAGAGGTGGATGGATAGATTGAAAGATTGGATGTGGATGGAGAGACAGATAGATTGAGGATGTATACACAGATTGAAGATGGATAGATGGATGGATGGGTAGATACATGAACATATAAATAAATGGATAGTGAGGCGCATACTTTGCTTTATGAGGAGTTGATGTTCCACTGGAGAACTGGAGGTATGGATGTCCTTTAATGCCGCTGCACTCGCTCTCTAGAGCTCCACTCTCTTTGGTTCATACTTAACCTCCCTTGGTGCCTCAGTCCACCTAGAGGGAGCACCTTAGTTATCCAAGGAGTGTAGTTCCCACTGTTGGACCTCCGTGATGAGTAAGGTAAACTGACCACACCCTAGTCCTTCTGTTTACGCGCCCTCAGACACGAGCATTTAGGCATAACCAGGCCAGCTTGCCTGGTTATGCCAGGACATTAGGATATATCTCCAAGGTCGCCAACCTGACCTGCCCTCTTCTGAGGCCAGAAAACTTCTTCGTTGTTTTAGATTTAACTACTCAGAATAAAATGCCCATGTAGTGATCCCGTAAATATATAACTTCTTCATGTGCAGTGGTATTTATACTCTTCCAGTCTGGCTCTTGTTCAATGGTAAATGGTGCTCAGTAAACCCCAATAACAACATACAAATAAATGAAAAGGAGTAAATAAATACTATGTTAAAATGTGTGCAAATCACGAAACTTAACACATGATGAAAAATGTGAGTGCCACAACAAGGAGGAAGAATTCAAACAGGAATTTCCTTAAGTACTTTCGTATATTAATACATCTTCAAAAGAATTCCTTTTGAAGATGTATTAATATACGAAAGTACTTAAGGAAATTCCTGTTTCAATTCTTCCTCCGTGGTCTGACACTGTCACCATGTTAAAATTTACTACGTTTACTCAAATGAGGCTACAAAGAAACTGGCTGTAAAAGTCTCGCTCACACTATCCAATGGCAACACTCTTCACATTAGACAATAATAATATGGCAACACTCCATGATTCCCACAAATTATTAATAACGAGGCTATCTTTTTTATAACCGGTCTCTCCCTTTTTCAACATCACTCAAATAATATGCAGCACACTGGACCCACGTCGGACCAGGACTCAGCTACCAATCTCTTCTGCAAAGCTCTGCTGTAGGAAACGGCCTGCGGGTTGTATCTTAACCTGCCCAGCTACGCCTTTTGCGACAATAATGCAGCTCCACATCCTTGAACCTCAGACAGACCACTCACACACCAGCTCCTCATAGTACTTCCTCAAAAGTCGACACGACGCTCCTCTTCATTGACACTCAAGAGCTGCTCGAGATTTCATACACCGGAGGCCTAATTCTCTCCAGATCTGGGGACCTCTGAACAGCACTTCTGCTCGGCATCAACCCTGGTAGTGAGTGATGGTAGATTTCCTGCCACGCCTTACATCATGTTACATCACACCACATCACACTCTGGCGCTTCGTGATTGGCCTACCTGGCCAAGCCCCCGCCACCGACCAATACACCACCACCTGGCTCTGTACCCACAAAGCTCTGGGGGGTCTCCTCGAGCGAGAAAACCCTACTCCCTCTCGAGGTGCGCCACCATTAGCCACTTTCAAGCCTCTTCCCAGGTTAAACTTAAAACATAAACATTTCTTCTAGTTGAGGCATTTTGCCTCCTCTAAAGAGTTATAAAACAAAACTAGGACTTATTTTGTGCATTTACAAAGCAGGGAGTATGACTCTCACAGCCGGGAGAGTAGGAAAATACCTGGACACTGTAACAATTGATGAACAGATGGATAGATAGACTGATGGATAGATGGACAGATGGATGAATAGATAGACAGATGGATGGATAGATGAATAGATGGATGGATAGATGAATAGATAGATGGATGGATAGATGAATAAATAAATGAATGGATAAATGAATAGATAGATGAGTGGATATATAGGGAGATGGATGGATGGAACAGATGAATTGATGGACAGTTAGATTATAGATGGGAGTAGATTAGAAGGCGCCTCTGTGTGCCACCTATGTAGGGAGATCAGATAAGAAATCAGAAGCGGGGAGCCACATAGTGCCACTCCATATTAGGTCACCCAAGGTGTGAGTGGTAGCAGTCGAAAAAACAGTGAAGATAGGTATCTATTATGCGCCACTATGATCATGTTCATTTACAGTAAAGTAGCTACCTATGAAGGGTAATCAGATAAGAAAATCAGAGGCGGGGTGCCACTTAGAGCCACCCCATATTAGGTCGCCCAAGGTGTGGGGCAGCAACAATCGTAAAATAGTGAAGATAGGTATCTATTATGTGTCGCTATGTTCATGCTCATGTTCATTTATATAGAAAAGTATGACAGTAAATTTGTATAATAAACACTCAGGTGAGCGGCAGTTACCCCCCACCTCCCTCTATGGGACAGGTGTAAAAACAGGATCCTCGCAGTAGGGGCGGTCCCCCCTCACCACCCCTCCTCATACTTGATGACCTTGAGTGTACCGTAAGAGGGTCCAGCCTCCCTTAGTTGTTTTTAAGTTGGATATATTTTAAGCCTCTATACTTAAAGAAGGAGAAAAAGAAATAATCCTGATGATTTATAGATTATATTATCAAAGTACATAGGGTTAAACATAGTCGTATTGTAGGTCATCTCCCCCCGCATAATATTTATTAACAAGACCTCTCCTTCTCGCCCACAAGTCCGTTGTGGGGTCTTCCTCCCCCTCCTCCTCCTCCTCCTCCTCCTGGGACGAAGATGATGACTCATCATCTCCCAGAGAGTGAATGGGTTGTAGTGCGCCTCCCTCAGGTGACTGACTGCTGACGTCATAGGGTTCACTCTCGCTGGTGGGGCGTTGTCCTTCCTCTCCTTGTGGTTCAATGACGTCACCACCTTCACTCTCGGTGGACATTCCTTGGGCTGAGGTGTTGGGGTGGGGGTCGGATGGTATGTCTGGGTGACCATACGCTAGGCTAGTGTATTTATTTAGGTAAAAGCGCTTATCATCAAATGCACTTAAACCCCTCTTAGTATTGAATGTGGTTGCCATCTGCCCCCCTATGTTTCTTATTTGGGAGAAGTTAAAAGTATTCACTACACCATTGCTGTGTAGGGTCTCTTTAAAGTGGTTATGTGTTAAAGATCTTTGCACAGCTCGGGGAATACCCTTAGCGGTGATGGAATTTTTATTGTCAAGCAAAAGCACACTATACATTTTGGGCTTGAGTGCCACAACTTCAAGGATGTGTTTATCTGACACCTCTGACTTTAACAGCCCTAAAACACCCATTTTAGAAGGATCATACAAGGGGTGAGTTTCAGGAAAATTACTCGTATCCATCCACAAACTAAGGGGTTCTTTCCCCATCTCATTAAAGACATCTTCAGCTAGTAAGGTGAAAATGAAACTGTCTGTATCACTATACACCAGTTGTACCCTATCTGAATAGTGGTTCTTAAGTACCCTGTACCAAAAATGGTACAAGCTGTATTTTGCTAGCTCAAGAATCTGGAACCCAATGTAATTAGGATGAGTAATTTTAATGAATGGTCTGGAACTGACAGACAATAATTTATTGTCGCCTAAATGCACCATTCGTTTAAAGCGGGGATTCTTCACCTCTCGTAAAAAGACCCTAGCTGAAGTCACTAGTTTGGTGTCAATGGCATAACGAGCTGGATTCAGTAGCGTTTTACCAAAAACACTGTTCGTCAGTAATTTGAAGAGTGTTTTCCTATCATTACTGCTGGAGGCATTTCTATTGCTAACGTTGGTGTTAACAAATTCTGCCATAAAATCTGACTGGTGGAACTCGTAAAGTGCATGTATTGTTTCCACTTCAAGTCCTATCTCAATAAATAGTTGTAAAAGGTGAAGAGATATGAAATAATGTTTTTTGGGGAGATGATCTCCAACCAGTTTGATGTTTTTTTGGGGGAGGTGTGTGATGTTATTTGTTTCCAGAAGTCCCCTACTAAATGGTGAGATATCCTCCATACTTATTCCCCTATGGTGTAAACAAAGGGGCAGATCGTCTGTTAGTCTAGTTATTTCGGGTCTTAAAAGTTTGGTGTCAATTAAGAGCCAGTACCCTTTGTTAGAAGAGAAAGGCTGTTCTGTCATTATCTTCCCCCCGCTAATGAAGGAGTTCATCTCATCAGATGATAGTCTCCTTAGTCCCCCATGGGGCAATTTCCTAATCATACAACTCCCATAGAGGCTGTTGAAGTCGAGATAAAGTAAGAATGAAGACCTATCCTCCTGGGGGTTAAAAGATGGGTTGACATAGCGGTTGTTAGCTCTGACATAACTCCTAACTGCAGTTGTAAAACCCCCTCGTATGTTTTGTGATAAGAGATTGTGCAACGTCACATCTGCACTTAACTCCAACGATATTCTACTACTTTTCAGGAAGCAGTCGTAGGAGTACCCTGGGAGGCTGCAATAGTGTGTCAATTCTAAAGAATATATATCATTTAGAATTGCCCTGTGGTGTGTAAAAATGTCAGCCAGTAATCCTACATCACACCTCAAATAAATGAGGAGGTAGTCTTTTAATGTCCTACACCCAGTAGCCTCCCATACTAATTTAGAATGTCTATATTCGTCCAAAGTTATACCTGATTTGTTTAGGGAGCTGTAGAACATTTCAATAGGAGGGAGTGTTGTGTCATTAAAGCAGCTGATTTTTGTGGTATATTCATAAGGGAAAAACTGCTTACCCTTTAAGAGTAGGTGGTGACTCTTTTTGGCCAAACCCTCTATCATTGAGTGAGTGAATGTTAAGGGGCTGGCTGAATCAATGTGGGTCTTTGCTAGGGATGAAAGACTACCTGTAATAAAAGCCAGTGAATCAAGAAATTTAAGCTTCCCTATTTCCACCTTAAGATATTTCGTCCCCTGTCTCATGAGGATATTGCTCTTAATATTTGAATCCATGGTAAACTCCCTCAAAATTAAGCCCATGTCATAAGACATATTATGGGCAATTAGAACTAAACTCTCCAGAGCATTCTTGTGGCGGAGGTTGCAGTAATTACATAGAGCTCCAATATAATTGAGCTTTTCCCTAAGGTGATCATGATGTTGAACCTTGAAATTGGAGGGGGTAAATACCCGCTCACAAAACTGGCAGTGAGTCTGTCTCCTAAAATGGATCATATCCTCAAGAGACATGTCTATTTCATAATGGTGGAGGGTAGATCTGATAATTTCCCATTTGGTAGCAACTCGCTGCATGAAATGAGTAACACTGTCCCCCCCCAAATAAGTAAATTTATCAACGACAGTGTGGTTCCTATCAACAATTATATAGCTGTATGC
>NC_091158.1:43662128-43702128 GCF_040958095.1 Procambarus clarkii | reverse complement strand
CTGAAACGAAACATCCCAGTTCAACCTCAGATAATTAATGGCTTACAGAGATATCAGAATGACATACGATCTGTAGCGCGTAAGAAAACTCCTTTATACAAAAAGAAGCTCATACTGACCTCCAGACGTGGTGGGGCGATATTAGCAGCTCTGCTACCTTTGGCTGTATCGTTAATTTCCTCCCTAATAAGGTAATTGTGTAAATAAGTAACGAGAGAATAAAATGGTGAAAGAATATTGCCTGGTACCACGATTCATAGCTGAAAAATATTTATTTAATAAAAACAAGAACTCACCATCACCTCCTAATGCGGTGGGTCTGCCCTCCCCCGGAGGTGATGGTAGTGAAAGTATGTCCTTCTCTTTAAAAAACGAATCCAACTCAAGTAATAATATTGGGGGAGCCCGTAACCTACCCACCTGCGACTCTGGTAGGGGTGATGGGGGGGTGGGGGAAGAGGACACTCCTTCCTCCCACCTGACAACAACGGGCTGTGGGCGGTGTTGCCGTAGTAGCACCTCCAGACGGGCGGGGCTGGTCACACACCTTTTAAATGACATTGGGGCCCCCGGCGACCGTCGCCCGCCGCCACCCTTAAAAAAGAAAAAAAACGCGGGCTGCCCGGCGCGACCATCGCCTTTAAAAAAAAAAAAATAATAAAAAAAGGGGACATTCCATCCTCCCGCCCGAAGTGCAAGTAATTGTTGCTGGCCACACTCCACATAAAGCCACCATCACACCCCAAAATCCAAGTCTGGACAACTTAATAAATGTGAATTTTAAAATTGAGGAAATTCCTCATGTCAAAGCATTATTGAACATGTTTGGACAAAACAGCCAACAGGTGATGTGGGATAGTCGTGGAAATTTATTAAAGCCTGTACAAAATTTAAATATTTTAGATATAATTAAAACTCTAGCCTTCACAAAGGGACAATTTAGGGCAAGTGACAAGGAAGATGTAAAGGTTTTACTGAGGGTGGCTGGCATAGACCCAACCCTCATACGTAATTATCGCGCCAGATCACAGTTAAAAGGGGGGAGGGGTATCCATAGGAGACCCCATTGGGAGCCGTATTGAAGACCTATATGAAGGCCATCTTAAAGACCACCATATTCAGTTGCATATCCACCATGGAGCAAGCTTCTAGACCCACTCCTCCCCCAGCTACACCCCCAGAAGACAAATCTCCCTTATTAAAGAAGTTGGTTGCTACTCAGCGGTACTACAAGTATGTCGAACACAAATGTAGATTGATATATGCATTGTGGGATTGTTATGACCGTCTTGTGTTGAGTGCCCCTCCAGAACGGTTTTTTAAGTCATTTGGAGAGACGGTGAAACGTTATGAAGAATATTCATCCCAGGAAATCCAGACGGAAATATGGCAAATGGAAAAATTAACCTTCCAACATCGAGACCAGATTACAGCCTTCGAGACTGGACGGAGTGTGTATGGACTTTTAAGGGAAGGAAGGCGCCCTCTACCCCACACCCCTACATTCCTCCCCCTCCAGGTGGGGGACACAGGTGTATTTAAAGGCCTCCACCGTCACCCTCGGTCACCATAGTTGACGACGACTCTCTCTCGTTCCTCTCAACCGCCCCTCCGCCATGGCTTTATCGTCCATTAAGTCAATAGACAGCGACATCACCGACACCCACGCCTTTGGGGTCGGTGATGTCATAGTGTATGACTTACCCGCTGCTGTTGTGCGTCCCTATGGACTGGCAAGTGTAATATGGAAATGTTACAACTATGCCCGTGTGGAACGTGAAAGACTGACTCGTGTCAACAGGGCCACAATACGTTACCGGTCTACCCCAGGGGACATTGAAGTGAAGATAGCTCCCCTACCCTCCGACGGTCAAGACATTGTCGAAGAGCCAGTCTTGTTCTTCCGCCCCACCATCGTGGCGCTAATTTCTGCTTTCGGTGCAGGAGCACCCTTCGAGTCCAACCCTATAGCTCAAGAGCAAGTGCAGTCTTCTGCCGACATCCACTACATCACCAATGTCACCCTGGATACTGCCAAAAATAGGCTATACTGGCTGAAAACAGCCCTAACAAAGGTTGGCAATCTTATGGTAAGAACTCCAACCATGTTTCGGTTGGTGGTACCCCATGGGCTGGGGGCCTCCCGTGATGGCATGGACAACTGGCACAAGGACGTCGGGCCCATGCTCATTTCGCTCAACGCTGAGCGGGCCAAGCATAACAAGGAGCTGGTAATCCTCAAACGTCCCTCTACCGTCACCCCATCGATGGTACCCCTCCCGAATGATGATCCCAGGGGAGAGGGTGATAGTAAAACTATCACCCTAGATGCAGTGGTGGGGGAGGGTGCCACCACCCCAGGAAGCTCTTCTCGTTCTACACCACCAGCTACCCCCAGGAAGAAGAGACACCTACAAGAGTACTCATCCACCTCCAGCGCTGCTCCACCCCCACCCACAACATCTGGCACAGCCAAACGACGGATCGAAACCACTATTGACTTCGACCCCCTCTCAAATCATCGTATTGACACCATCCTCGATGGAGAGTCACAGGAAATATTCCTGTTATCCTCATCACCGAAAAAACAACGAAAGCTGTAACCAACAACACTCAAAGAAGAGGTGCCAGCACCGCCGCAGTCAGTAACAGCAGCAGCGGCCGCAGCAGCAGCAACAGCAGTACCTCCATCTACAACAGCTTCGGTGGTGGTAGCAGTAGCAGGTCCACCGACGACGGTGACAGTGTTGTCAGCGGTACCTACAGTAGCGGTAATGGTAGCGGCAACAGTTCCACCAACTACAGCAGTTCCGGCGGTGACAGCGGCAGCAACAGTACCATCATCGCCGGCAGCGGTAACGGTAGCGGCAGCAGTACCACCAACTACAACGGTTCCAGCGGTGGCAGCAGCAGCGGCAGCAGCAGCAGTACCGTCAGCGGTGGCAGCGGTGTCAGTGGTACCAACAGCTCCCCCAGCAGCAGCAGCAGCGGCAGCAGCGGACGACAGCAGTACCAACAGCTGCTGCTCTTTATATGTAATTTGTTATGGGGGAACAAAATGTAGTTCCCCCTGTTGTAGTTCTTTTAAAAGTAATATTTCCTTAGTAGATTAATAAAATAAAATATAAGTAATGATGTTTTATTCCCACCCCAGTCAGTACATAAGATAACAATGGACGAGGAACACTACATATACCTCACTAGCCTCGACCAAGAAGATATATACAACAACACAAGTTCAGCATTTACAAACACCATCCCCACTCTACATTTAAACCCTTCCATTAAACATGAAGTGGCCTTAGTCAACATACTCCTACCCAGACGAATTAACGCTATCATCAAGGATGAGGGGGAGTCTGGTATAGACGTCTATGCTACTTTTAAGCGAGGAACTCTTTCTAAAAGCCCAGAACACCTCATCTACACCTTCCTCCCCAAAACCAACATATTATCCAGAAACATCACATTCATCACGAGTGAGCTTAGCCGACAAATAATCACCGACATGAAGCTTAGCTTCCGAGGTGATTTCAAAATATACTTCTCAGAAAGAGAACCAATCCTCACCTATGATCAATCCTTAGAGCGAGTATTACTAGCCTCCACTCTTAACAATGAAGGCACTGGTTCCTTATATTCTCTTAGCCTTCAATTTAAACACAGAATAGCTAATGTACTTGGTTTTGACAGCAGTCGCAAATACACCATTTATCAGGCAAAATCAGATGACATTACAGCAGCCTCCAAGGTCGTGGCCTCATTCCCCCCAGACAATGACGGAGGTTGTGACTATTTACTCATTTATAGTGACGTCATCGAGCCGGATCGTTACGGGGGACAAATTGTAAATATCTTAGATGCAATCAATTATCATGACTCTTATTCTAGAGGGGCTCATCCCCTAGTGTACAAGACATTAAATACTAACACGTTGGAGAAGGTGAGTATTAAGATAACAGATCAGTTTGGACGAAAGGTTAGTTTTGAAGATGGGAGGTCGGTTACGGTAGTCTTACACCTCCGCCCTAAGGTATAACAATATAATCTATATATAAATATAAATATATATATATATATATATATATATATATATATATATATATATATATATATATATATATATATATATATATATATATATATATATATATATATATATATATATATATATATATATATATAGAAGTGTTTACCCACATCATCGGTTATTATAAGAAGAGGAGTCGGGATGCGAGTACCTTTCCACACACCCTCCCAGAAGGAGTACGGGGAGATCTTCTCCCCCCTCTCTGGGAGATACGGGGTGAGGGGGGGAGCGATGAATGACATACGCACATTCCAAGCGCCTTATCTCAGATCTGGTGGTGGTTTTTTTGGGACCTTAGCCGGCTTGGCTCGACGAGCCATACCATTTTTCATGAAAACTGTAACGCCGACTGCTATCGATTTTGGGAAAAATGTTCTTGGTGATTTAACCAGTGGTAGACGGGATGTAAAGAGCGCTCTGAGAACTCACGGTATTGATGCTCTTAAGACTGTGGGGAAGAAATTGGTAGCAGGCGGGAAAATTAAAAGACTCTCTAGGAGAAGAAAAAATAAAAATAATAAATGTAAACGAGCCCTTGGGTATAAAAATGATGTATTTTCACTACAGTAAGCAGTCATACTTCACCTTTCGGAGGAGATCATGGCGGAGGCTAGTGGAGCTGGGTTGAAAATCCCTGTAGAATATTATACTTCCAGTATTATTGACCAATTTCCTAGAAGTAACAGAATACGTAATGTGGAGAGTTCAATTGCCTCCACACAGCAAATAGACATTCTACCTGTTAACCTCCCTATTAATCAACGTTTGCGGGATAATTACTTAGAATTCCGCATCCCTGGAACCCAGGGCGCCTTCTTAGATTTAGCTAATATTGTTATAGATTTTAAGGTATCTTTAACGAAAGATGACGATACCACAAAATTGGAAGAGGATGACCATGTGGAATTTGTTAATGGGTTGTCAAATACCATGTTTAAAGGTGTTCAGGTGTTTTTAGGAGAGCAGGTAGTTGAAACAAATTCTAATTTTAATTATTGGTCGTTTATTAAATTAATTACCTCCATGCCTCCATCAAAAATGTCTTCCTTGGGGAGAATTGGAGCCTTTCGTAGGGACTGGAGTGATGATGGTGTAATCCCTAACGAATTTACTAATACATTTTTTACTGGGGCAACCGCCAAGGATAAAAAATTTATGACCGATTTAAAAGGTAAAGGATTGTCAATGTGTTTTCCCCTACTATTGGACGTAACAACCCTAGACCAATACATATTAGATAATATAGATGTGCGCCTAAGATTGGAGCTCTCCCCACATGCTTGGGTGCTAAATACAAGTGTGGACGATGGCTCTAAGTATCGGCTGCATATGGATTATGCTAAGTTGTGGGTAACACGAGTGTTCCCCTACCCAAGTGCTTACCTAGCCTTAAACAGCTCACTGTTAGCATCCCCCGACCCCATAAGCTATACTTTCAATAAAACCATTTCTAAAACATATGTCCTAGCAGGGAATCAAACTAGTCTCTTAATTGATCAGCCTTGGGCGCAAGTAATTCCTCACAAGATATTCATGGTAATTGTGCCAATGAATTATTTCGCTGGCCTTCACCAAGGTAATGGATTATATTTTGAAAATGCAAAACTGAAAAATATTGCCATGTATTTGAACAATAACGCAATTTACCGAATTGGTGGTGATTTCGACAATCATTATGCCCGCCTTTATTACGAAACTTTGAAGACATTAGGCTTAGAGTGTGATTCATTTCTAGCCTATGACACTTTTAATAAGGGAAGATCGATATTCGCCTTTGACTTAACCACCATTCAAACAAAGGATTCCCTCCCTGTGGAGAAATCTGGCAACTTACGTATGGAGCTTGAGTTTGGCGGTGGTGTTACATATAACAGACTGGTTTTACTGTTTGGGGAAACGACCGGGGTACTATCCATCGACGGACAGAGAACTGTTCTGTGTGACGTGCGAGCTCAAAAACATAATGAATTGTAATGATATAAATATTAATTTAAAAAATAATCTAGGGGATCGAGCACTCTACCTAGGTTGTTATAATGCTGATGAAATAGAACATTTAAATATCTCATCAAGAAAACCTATTGTTCTCATAACTAATATTTTACCATCACATAGCAGATTAACTATGGGACATTGGGTAGCTATTTATGTTGATAAAGTTAAACATCGAATGTTTTTTTTCGATAGTTATGCAATGTCGGCGGTTACTTATGGACATTATTTTCAAGGATTTATTAAAACTAACACAGTAACAAAGGTGTGTGGAATGTGCTACAGACTCCAGAGTGATTTTACCCTTGCTTGTGGACTGTATTGCGTCATGTTCGTCCATAGGGTGAGTCACCTGGGGTTGCCTTCAACAGTACATTACTTACATAATGTATTTTCAAGCGTTAGTTTAAAATTAAATGATAAACGTGCCCTCGCTTATGCGAGACGATATTTTCCTATGAAACATCACTGTGTTAGGACATTTTGTAGAGGAGTAAGGGTTGGTTCTTATAGGTGGTGTAGAGAATATTTTTGTTAGCTAGGCAACCCACCTAACAGGGGGATTACCCCCATATAAAACCCCTCTCACCCCACAACCTCCCTAGAAGACCCCCATCCCCCTTATCCTACAAATGGAAGGCGTCTCCCCAGAAGCACACGCAGGGAAGATTGAAGTCCTTGAAGGACCTGGTTAGTATTACCCTCACTTTCTGGTAAAGATTTATTTTTTTTCCCACAATAGAAAGTTTGCACAACCTCTATTTTACCTCTTCTTTTTTTTCAGTGCAATTCTTAGGACCTGTCCACATTTGTTGAGTAGTAATTCTACGAGGAAGGTCTGCCCCAAACAAGATGCTGTTACGTACCCTAATTGATGATGCCTGCTGTAGAGGACACAAGGTCGCTCCTGCAGGGGGAGAGGTATGTACTAGCAGTTCTTAGAGGAAATAGAATATTTTTCAAATAAAAGATATAGTCCTATAAATTATTTTCCCCATCTCTTTCCAGAACACTTCAGATGAGAGTCAGAAGGAAAGTCGTCCAAAAGGCAACCAGCCAACTCACCCCACTCCCCCAAGAGAGGGGGGAGGGGGTCAAGACCTCCCCCCACTCACCACGGATGGGGAGACGTCAGAATTCTACTCAGATGAGGAAGGGGAGGTGGAGGGGGGAGAGGGATAGGGGTCATAATTAACTTCTTATACATCATTTGTGATTTTTACCTAATAAAACATTAATAAATTCTTTGATTTTTTTTAACCCCTGGAGGAGTTTTATAATTTAATACCCTTATATAAGACCCACTCGACCTCCGCTGGGTGTGGAACTCTGTTACGGTAAAGTCAAGGCCATTAGGTGCGAGGAAGGGTACGGGCGACCACCCTCACCGGGAGGAACCTGTTTTACACCTACCCCATTAAGGAATGTGGGGGACATAACTGGCACTCACCCATGAGTGTTTATTATACAAATAAATTCATTTTTACTTAAATATATTGTCATACTTTACTGTATAAATGAACATGATCATAGTGGCGCATAATAGATACCTATCTTCACTGTTTTTTCGACTGCTACCACTCACACCTTGGGTGACCTAATATGGAGTGGCACTATGTGGCTCCCCGCTTCTGATTTCTTATCTGATCTCCCTACATAGGTGGCACACAGAGGCGCCTTCTAATCTACTGATGGGATATAGAGAGAGACAGACAGGTACTCCTCCTCCTATATAAAGATAAAGATAGAGTCCACTTTATCTTCAGAGTATAAGATCCACTATAGCCCACAGGATGGGTATGGGATCCACTACCGCCCAAAGGATGGCCATGGGGTCCATCACAATGGTTCATATGTGATACCGAGACAATTTCTGTTGTTTGAACTGACAGAAAAAGACTAGAAACAAGAGACAAAGAGAGATAATCTGAAAGAAATAAAACATACAGGAGGAAGAGGGAGACAGGTGCAGGGAGATGGGTGGTGAGAAGAGAGAAAGATGAGAGGCTCTGAGAGTGAGATAGATAGGAGTAATAAGACACAGGTAATGAGGGACACCTGGGCTGAGGAGAAAACTACACTATGGAATAGAAGTTGAAATATGAGAAAAAACTGGCGAGTTTACCGCATGAAGAGCAGTGATGAGGAGTAATATGTGGGGAACATTTAATTGTCGGAATTCCCAGAGTTAAAGATAATGAGAGTTCTTCATGACGTCATCACAACAACACGTACGTAAGCTTCCACAATTATTCTTTAAGACTCCGTCTAGTGTTTAAACTTAATAAAATTGTATTCACTATTACTGGTTCTTAGATAATTATACCATACACCACAGGCTCCCTTGCTATTGTTAAATACATTTAGAAAAATAACAGAGTATTGGAACCGAACATTGTTGGAACGCTAAGGGAAGGAGGCGGTATCATTGTCTCAGTAAAATTGTGAACATCACCACACACGCGATAGTACTCCCAAGAGATTTGCGACACGCTTCACACACGATGAACTATTCTATCATAATGACTTGCCACAGTAACCTCTACAATAACGGGAGTACCATAGTATCTGATTTGTGTAATACTCATGTAATGGTGGCAATTATTAGTCTAGGATAAATATCAATTCAGTTATACTGCGAGGCTTCAACCCCAACAAAGTGAGTCAAGCTCTTTACAACACACACAAATATTTCATGTCACACCTGAATTATATATTTTAATAAGCCATTATTTATGCCCATTCTTTCACAGGTAAATTTGTGTTCTAGAGATATAAGCAGTTTACCAACTATATGATCTAAAACACTTTCATGCAAGATCTGGTTGCTTCACAGTGCTAGACGCCATTACATTGCACCTGGACAACATGTAGCCATACCCTAACAGGTGTTGGAGGAATCATTGAATCAGGCCATAGTAACCATACAGCTAAGAAAATTATAACATTTGTAGTATTAATCACCTGTAGCTTGATATAAGCCACCATATGTGGTATAATTTATATGAAATAGACAGTAAATATTCATGGCTTATTTATCTCCATCAATGTGGCATAACTGAACATTTATGCCCAACTATGTGCAGGTAAATTCCGGAACGCTGAATCTTACATATAATCCACTTAGAATCATAAATTCAATATTGAAGTAACTAAAGAATATCAAGTAAATAAAATACAAATTAAAAATTCACAAAGAATAAAAACAAATAACTGCCTGCTAGGTTTCCCCCATAGTAAAAATAGATAATACAAATATATTAGGCAGGATATAAGGAACATTGATAGAAGAGCAAGAGAGGAGAGAAATACTTTAACAAAGATACCTTAACTTTAGGGAAATAATAAGTACAGCACTGATGAAAGCTAAGTAAGATTAAGAGAAATAGAGGAGAATAAAGGCAACGAGAATGAGGAAGGACAGGCGAAAAACATAGAATGGGATATATTAAAGAAATATATCAGATGTCATAGTTAAGTGGTAAACCGGTGAGAGACATACTGATGAGTAAGAATAAGTGGAATACTGAGGAAGATGGAAAGGCCAGCAAGAAATGGATTACAACAATTGAAGTGTGAAAAGTATTGAGAAAGATGTTAAAATGCGAAACTGAAAAACAGTAATTTAAGAACAGAGGTATGAAGACTGAGAGGTAGGAGACATCTCTACATGGAACATGCTGTAGAACACAAGCCTACGGGGAACCAGACGTACGAAACATCTCTACATGGTAGATGTTGTAGCAGGCCTATGGGGTTACCTTGAGGTGGTTGGTTTACCTTGAAGTGGTTGGCTTACCTTGAGTTGGTTTCGGGGCTTAGCGTCCCCGCGGCCCAGTCGTCGACCATGTCTCCTCCAGACTTAAGAAACCAGACGTAGGAAGCATCTCCACTAGGAAGATGTTGTAGAACACAAACCTGTGGAGAACTAGAGGTAGTAGAGATCTCTACAAGGAACATGTAGAACACAAACCTGTGGGGAACTAGAGGTAGTAGAGATCTCTACAAGGAACATGTAGAACACAAACCTGTGGGGAACTAGAGGTAGTAGAGATCTCTACAAGGAACATGTAGAACACAAACCTGTGGGGAACTAGAGGTAGGAGACATCTCTACAAGGAACATGTAGAACACAAACCTGTGGGGAACTAGAGGTAGTAGAGATCTCTACAAGGAACATGTAGAACACAAACCTGTGGGGAACTAGAGGTAGTAGACATCTCTACAAGAAACATGTAGAACACAAACCTGTGGGGAACTAGAGGTAGTAGACATCTCTACAAGGAACATGTTGTAAAACACAAATATTCAAGGAATAATATGAATAAGACAAATGTGAAGGAGAAGTAGTGAGAGGAAAAGCAAGAAGGAAATATTTAAGAGGTGAGGAACAATATTACGATGTTTTAAATGACGAGAATTAAGATATGCTGACACGAGGTTTAATTAGGATATGTTGACATTATGTCTAAAAATATTGCCTTCATGTGTTTTATCATAAAATTGTTTTCCTGTATTATCACAACTAATACTGTTTTCTCTGGTAACAGGGTGGCCCTCTCCTGAGTCAGCATTGAGGAACGTGATACAAGGAGGACACACCCGGCTCGCTCACCAGCTTCTGAAGATAAACATAACAAGTACCCAAAATATCACTAGTAAGTTGCACCTTCAGTATCTAACTTGAGGTTTTATATCCCGTCTTTCCCACTGACGGTCATCAAATGGATTGACTCCTGTTCAATATTTTTATCTCACAAATATATATTAACTTGGGATTATTATGGTATATTGAAATTCAGATTTGTGTGCAGGTACTAGAAACTGCTGACTTATTTCTGTGTCATGCACATGTGTTGTGTAAATGTGTTTACTGTGTAAACACATTTTACGGGCGAGGAGGAAGGAGGAGGAGGGCAAGGAGGAAGGAGAAGGTGGACAAGAAGGGAGGAGGAAGAGGAGGATAAGGGCGAGGAGGAAGTAGAAGGAGGAGGAGGGCAAGGAGGGAGGAATCAGGAGAAGGACGAGGTGGAAAGAGGAGAGCGAGGAGGAAGGAAGGAGAAGAGCAAAAATGAAGGAGGAGGGCTAGGTGAAAGGAGGAGGCGGATGAGGAGGAAGGAGCAGGAGAGCCAAGAGGAAGGAGGAAAAGGGCAAGGAGGAAGGAAGAGGTGGGCGAGGAAGAAGGTGGAGCAGGGCAAGGAGGTGGAGGAGGGCTAGAATGAGGAGGGCGAGTAGGAAGCAGGAGGAGGAGGAGGAGGAGGAGGAGGGCTAGGAGGAAGAAGGAGGAGGAGGAGGGCGAAGAGGAAAGAAGGAGGAGAAGGAGGGCGAGGAGGAAGGAGGAGGAAGGCGATGAGGAAGGAGAAGGAGGAGGAAGAGTACGAGGAGGAGGAGGGCGAGGGCGAAGGAGGAGGAGGAGGGTGAGGAGGAAGGAAGGAGGAGGAGGAGGGCAAGGAAGAAAGAAGGAGGAAAAGGAGGAGGAGGAGGAGGGTGAGGAGGAAGGACAAGGATGATGGCGAGGAGGAAGGAGGAAAAAGGCAAGGTGGAAGGAGGAGGAGGAGGGCGAGAAGGAAGGAGGAGGAGAAAGGCGAGGAGGAAGAGGGGAGCGAGAAGGAAGAGGACGAGGAGGAGGAGAGCGAGGAGGAGCAGGTCGAGGAGGAAGGAAGGAAGAGGACGAGGAGGAAGGAGGGCGAGGAGGAAGGAGGAGGAGCAGGGCGAGGAGAAAGGAAGGAGGAGGAGAATGAGGAAGGCAAGGAGGAAGAAAGGAGGAGGAGAGGAAGGAGGAGGAAGGAAAGAAGAGGAGGAAAAGGAGGGCGAGAACAGAAGGAGGAGGGCGAGGAGGAAGGAGGAAAAGGAGGGTAATTAGGAGGAGGAGGAGGGCGAGGAGAAGGAGGAGGGCAAGGAGGAAGGAGGAGGAGGAGGGCCAGGAGAAGGAGGAGGGCAAGGAGGAAGGAGGAGGAGGGCGAGGAGAAAGTAAAAGGACGAGGAGGAGGGAGGAGGAGAAGGGCGAGGAAGAAGGAGGAGGAGCAGGGCGAGGAGGAAGGAGGAGGAGTAGGGCGAGGAGGAAGGAAGGGAGGAGGAGGAGGGCGAGCAGGAAGAAGGAGGAGGAGGAGGAAAGAAGGAGGGGGAGGAGGAGGAGGAGGAAAGAAAGAGGGGGAGGAGGACGAGGAGGAGGGCGAGGAGGAAAGAAGGAGGGGGAGGATAAGGAGGAGGAGAGTGAGGAGGAAGGAGAAGGAAAAGAGCGAAGAGGAAGGAGGAGGATGAGGGCGAGGAGGAAGGAGGAGGAGGGCAAGGTGGAAGGAGGAGGAAGAGGGCGAGGAGGAAGGAGGGGGAGGAGGGCAATTAGGAGGAGGACGAGAACAAGGAGAAGGAGGAGGGCAAGGAGGAAGTAGGAGGAGGGCGAGAAGGAAGGAAGAGGACGAGGAGGAGTTCGAGGAGGAAAGAGAAGGAGCTGGTCGAGGAGGAAGGAGGAGGAGGAGGAGCAGAGTGTGGAGGAAGGAGGAGGAGAGGGGCAATGAGGAATGAGGAGGAGGAGGAGGAGGATGGCGAGGAGGAAGGAGGAGGAGAAGGGCAATGAGGAGTGAGGAGGAGCAGGGCAAGGAGAAAGAAGGATGAGGGCAAGGAGGATGTGGGCAAGGAGGAAGGAAGAGGGCGAGGAGGAAGGAGGAGGAGGAGCAGGGCGAGGAGGAAGGAAGGAGGAGAAGGGAGAGTAGGAAGGAAGGAGGAGGAGGAGGATAAGGGCGAGGTGGAAGAAAGGGGGAGGAGGAGGAGAAGGAAGAAGGCGAGGAGGAAGGAAGGAGGAGGAGAGGAAGGAGGAGGGCGAGGTGGAAGGAAAGAGGAGGAGGACGAGGAGGAAAGAAGGAGGAGGAAGAGGAGGAGGAGTAGGAGGAGGGCGAGGAGGAAGGAGGAAGAGAGGGGTAATTAGGAGGAGGAGGAGGAGTAGGAGGAAGGAGGAATAGAAGGGAAATTAGGAGTGTGAGGAGGAAGGAGGAAGAGGAGCAGGGCGAGGAGGAAGGAAGGAGGAGCAGGGAGAGTAGGACAGAAAGAGGAGGAGGAGGACGACGAGGAGAAAGGAAGGAGGAGGAGGAGAAGGAGGAAGGCGAGGAGGAAGGAAGGAGGAGGAGAGGAAGAAGGAGGAGAGGAAGGAGGAGGGCGAGGAGGAAGGAAAGAAGAGGAGGAAAGAAGGAGGAGGAAGAGGAGCAGAAGGAGGAGTAGAAGGAGAGCGAGGAGGAAGGACGACGAGGAGGAGGATGGCGGGGAGAAAGGAAGGAGAAGGGCGAGGAGGAAAGAGGAGGAGGAGGAGGAGGAAGGCGAGGAGGAAGGAAGGAGGAGGAGGAGGAGGAGCAGGGCGAGGAGAAAGAAGGAGGAGCAGGGCGAGGAGGAAGGAGGAAGAGTAGGGCGAGGACGAAGGAGGAGGAGGGCGAGCAGGAAGAAGGAGGAGCAGGGCAAGGAGGAAGTAGGAGGAAAATGGCCAGGAGGAAGGAGAAGGAACATGGCCAGGAGTAAGGAGGAGGAGCAGGGCAAGGAGGAGGAGGGCAAGGAGGAAGAGGGCCAGGAGAAAGGAGGAGAAGAGCGAAGAGGAAGGAGGAGGAGGAAGTAGAGGGCGAGGAGGAAGTAGAGGGCGAGGAGGAAGAAAACGAGAAGGAAGGAAGGAGGAGGAGGAGGAGGAGGCCGAGGAGGAAAGAAGGAGGGGGAGGAGGAGGAGAATGGCGAGGAGGAAGGAAGGAGGAGGAGGAGGAGGGCGAGGAGGAAGGAGGAGGAAGAGGGTAATTAGGAGGAGGAGCTGTGAGAGGAGGAAGGAGGAGGAGGAGGAGGGCGAGGAGGGAGGAGGAGGACGAGGAGAAAGGAAGAGGAGCAGATCGAGGGAAAGGAGGAGGAGGGCGATTAGGAAGGAGGAGGACAGGGCAAGAAGGAAGGAGGACGAGGAGGAACAGGTCGTCAAGGAGGAAGGAGGAGGAGCAGCGCAAAGAGGAGGGGAGGGCAAGAAGGAGGAGGGCGAGGAGGAATAAAGGAGGAGGAGGAGGAAGAGGAGGAGAAGGAGAAGGAGGAGGAGGAGGAGGAAGGAAGGAGGAGGAGGAGGGGGAGCAGGGCAAGGAGGAAGGAGGAGCCGGGCAAGGAAGAAGGAGGAGGAGCCGGGCAAGGTGGAAGGAGGAGGAGCAGGGCAAGGAGGAAGGAGGAGGGACAGGGCAAGGAGGAAGGAGGAGGAGCAGGGCAAGGAGGAAGGAGGAGGAGCAGGGCAAGGAGGAATGAGCAGGAGCTGGGCAAGGAGGAGGAGGAGGGCGAGGATAAAGGAGGAAGAGGGCGTGGAGGAAGGAGGAGGAAGGAGGAGAAGGAGGAAGAGGAGGGGGCAAGAAGGAAGAATGAAGGAAGAGGGGAAGTAGGAATAAAGGAGGAGGAGGAGGAGGAGAAGTAGGAGGGCCAGGAGGAAGGAAGGAGGAGGAGGAGTAGGACGGCGAGGATGAAGTAAGGAGGAGGAGGAGCAGGAGGAGGGCGAGGAGGAAGGAGGAGGAGGAGGACAAGGAGGAAGGATGGAGTTTGAGGAGGAGGGCGAGGAGGAAGAGGAGGAGGAGGAGGCCGAGGAGGAAAGAATTAGGGGGAGGAGGACGAGGGCGAAGAGGAGTGTGGGAACCGACCTGTGAGATTTATATTTTTTAATTTATATGAATTTATATAGAATTTATGTTTATGTTAATTTATATCTTTTGCTAGCAATTTGTATGATGTTAAGTGGGCTGTATTTCTGCAATGATCTCACAAATCGATCCTTACACATTAGGGGGGGGGAGATTATATTAAATTTATATATATATGCAGCCAATCAAACTACAGTATTAACTACATATATTAGTAAATAAATTGGAGGTGCCTTATCTTATTGTACAGCAGGCTTAGTCCACCAGGTATAACCAGGATGTAGACACCAAAATATCCTATATTGAGGCTAGCTTCCATCACCCTGGTAACTGATATACCTTACTTGCTTCCTCTTCTTGACCTGTCAAAGGACACTAGCTATAAAGCCGGAATCCTAATATATGACAGCTATATCAGAGAAAACACTGTATAATAGATAAGATAAAGACAAAGGCTTAATTACCTTTATAATGAGGCTAGTCCGCATCCTAACCGGTTCGCCCAATATCTACTTAACATTAACTTTCCAGAAATGATTAGATAAACGGGTTTCGGTAGGACACTTTCCTTGCTTATGTTGACAGCGTGTCGATGATGGTAGAACACTTTGATCTCCATAACACTTCGTCCAAGAGAAATTATAGGAGCTGAATTTGCTCCCCTGCGCCTCTGGTCTTAACAAACAATGGCAGACCACTCCCTACTGACTCTACTGGCTCAATTTGTCTGGATGTCAATAAGTAATAGAAGGGTCACATTTACTTTATTTTGATACTGATAATTAAGTTAATTCAAATGAGATGTTTTTATGATGTAAAAAGTCCAAAGACTTCTTACATCATAAAAATACTAGGAGGTATTTAAGAATAATTCCCAACAGAATAGCTGGTGAATTTATCGTTCTATGTTGCAATGATATCCCGTTTTCTATTGACAGAAAATTCAACTACAAGCTACATTTTCTATGGGAAACTTGTGTATACAACATAGCAGCAATATTATCTGCAAATTGCAAGTAATATTATTAAATGGTGTCGGGTTGTGAGATTTTTTTTCTACGCCTACCTCCCTTAGGAGGTGGACTACAAGTTTAAAGTCTGCTCACTACAGTTAAGCATGAGTCCAATAGAAAAAGGAAAAGCGGGAGCAAACCGCCAGGCCTCCACCACCAGGGGTGAAAACCTGTCCACAATAGGCCGCTGGCTCCTCCTAGTTAAACAGGACGTTAAAACTAATAAAGGGTAACCGACGGGTTCTCACAATCAAATATTTATAATTGATGTGGCACTATGAATTCGAATTCGAATTCCCAAGAACAGCCGTCATATCAAGATCACATCAACATTTAATAATATGCATAAATATGGTGGAATAATATGGTTGAAGGGTTGACATCAAAGACCGTTTTCTATAACATAACAATTTAATAATAACAAGAGACTAACTACTACATTACCGAGTTTACGTTACGTTAATGTCCATCCAGTGGCACGATAACAAACAGCTAAATAGCAACCCTTGCTGTGAGGCTGCATACTGAACTAACCTGAACACAGTGTGCCCACTGATGATGCAATATTGCAAATCAAAGAAAAATATCACAGACTAAGTTACACCACAGCGAATGGTTACGTTATTGTACATCAAGTGGCATTTGCAACACAGCTATTCAACAGCCTCTCGAGAAGTGACAGCAGGCTCCAGCTTGCTGACACTTCGGGCTGACAACATGAACTAACTGAACAAATGAAGGATATCCACTGAAGACACAAGCATGCAATCAATAGTGTCTCGGTTTCCCTGACAGCTACTATAATCACAAGCTTAGGGGTCCTCCCGCCCCCCAGGAGAGACCCACGTAACTAGGCGGGTAGTCCAACAGTGACCCCCCCTATCACAATCCAGTGTGAACACTCTTTGCAACTCCCTACAAGAAGTTGCACTGTTGTAAAATGTAACAAAGACAGGCACGGCGGGATTCTGGGACACAGCTCCACAAATCCCTAGATGACTCTACTCTCGTCACCAGACGACAACCAAAAGAAATTGCCTTAAGTGATTAATTACGTCAATTGACTGATCGCAGCAGTCAGCAACAAAGTACTACGGTAATCCCAAACAATTGTCTCACACTAGACAACAACATGATGATACTCTGCGTTAATCTTTAATACTTGTCTCTCTTGTTAACAATAACTCAAACATATATTATATCACACTTGACTCCTTGCAAGCATTCAGTGAGTAATTCTCAATTAAGGTCAAACGGACCACTAATTACATCCCCATTGAGTTACGTTAACTAAGCCTACCTTAACTTGGTAGCTTCTCAACAGTCTGTGTCAAAAAATTACTAGTGACTGTTAATTACCCTAATTAATTCCATAATTAATTCTGAGCAATTAATTAACTGTCACCAGGACCGATAATTAATCATCCATAAATACGTCTCATTCCGCACTGCCTAAGCAGGTCTCATCAAACACTGTGAATTCACAGGAAAGGAGTTAATTACCCTAATTAACAAGATGTGCCACTAATCCACTGTCCTCAGACAGGATATGATTAATACAACGATTTATGCTAGCTCCATGACCTCGCTTTACCGAGTCATCGGAGCTCTCCAATGTTAATTACTCCAATAATTAACCTGAGCCACTAATTGCTATACCCCTGAAAGGTAATTAGTCTCGAGCATATTACATTAACACAAATACTGACAGACTCTGACAGATCCTCTCCCACTACGTGAATTCATGATGAGTAGGCTAATTACATAATTAGCTAGAGTGGTCAATTAGTTGTCACCCGGACAATTAATTGCTCCCAAGATGTATCTCACTCAAGCTCAACACTGTTTTCTCTCATAACAGCCCTCACTCACTCCACAATACTAAGTGTGCACCCCTTATCCAGTTAATTACCCCTTACTTAATTAACTCACTGAATCCTTAAGTCCTCAACACAACTTAAAGAAGCAAAGTAACCCCAGCGTTACATAGGTCACACTACAATGGCATGCAACATCATAAATGCACTGCCCACATATGGTTGCGGCTACTGCAACTCGCTAATTACTGTGCCCACACAATAATGACACACGGTTGTGCAACACACAAGAGTATACCAATATTACTGCCCCCCCCCCTCTTTTTCTTGCACCCGTTGCAAAGGACTACTGTGAACACACACTTACCTCAGCAAGGCAATTAACCCATCAATTGCCTGCTCTCATTAAGTACTGCGAATTCCCCTGAATAATCCTAGAGGTCCCTTAAACCCTCAACACCGTTCCTGGGGCAATAATATCGTATAAACTGATAACAATACTGCACAAACCTGCAACATAATGATGCTCTACACTGACCGGTTACATACACTAGTCAGTCTACTATATATACATTATGATACTACAGCGTGGTCCCGTGTATAATTTCTATCTCCAGGTACCGCCCTATCAATCACCTGGACCCTACTGACAGCTGTCACTCAGCTGCTTCTCTAGCCTGGCGAGGCTCTGAGACAACTCTTACCATGAATTTCCACCGGTACCCATCACACTGTACACAATGATAATAGTACTCATGTCTACTGCCCTCTTTTCCTTATTTTTTTTCTCATTTCCCAGGTCACTACCACACTAGCTGTCAACACACTTGCTCCTCATGCGTCGACAAGATGTGGCCCTAGGCTGTCCCGGGAAAGTGGCCAAGGCATGTGGCCACCGCGTGGCCCACAGCGCCCCTCCCTAGATGAGAGGGGGAGGGGGTGGTGGTATCCAGCGCGCAGGCCGAGCCGGGCCGGGCCGAGTGGCTGGGTGGCCTGGGGGTGGCCACGGGTAGCGCATGATGTCATAGCACCCCACCCGGCTGAGCTGGTGCGCGGGGTGGGGTGGTGGTTCGGCCGAGCGGGTGGCCTGGGTGGGTGGCCGGCGCGCGGGCAGGCGGGTGGGGTAGCTGGGCCATGTGGCCGGACCATGCGGTGGGTGGCCGGGGTGGCCCCCGGGCATACACACGTGGTTGAGGAATCGCCCACAACTCCAGCAAACCAGAGCCTGCCCTGCTCTACACTGGGGTGACAATGGCCGGCGACGTCCCCACACTGACGCAGCCTGGCGGGATGCAAAAGTCCAACATGGGCCTGTAATATCACACTCACTTACACTGCCCAACACCAATTGTCCATTGCCACTAGACAGGATACTCGACCCACCTGTTACACCATGAGGCTCTGCCAGCTGCCTCATGGGTGAACACTGTCAACTGTCTCTTTAGCTTTTTACTGTTCCGTCCGTAAATCCTTGGCCCCAATCCACCTAATTGGGCCTTGACACAACCCCTGATGGCAGGAGTGACATATTCGATAAGTAATTTGGACGAGAGAAGCGATTAACGTGGGGTGGAGGTGGCCAGCCCGCCACCTCCACCAGACACTTCTTCCTCCGCTTGCCGCCCAATTCAAACTGCCTCCCTGGCGGGCGGGGAAACTCAAATGCCCATACCTCCCCCCTACCTTGTCTTGACCAATCAGCCTGGAGCCGGCACGGCTCCCACATGCCTAAACCAATCACCTGCCTCCGCGTTAAAACTCGGCTTGGAGCACAAATGCCTAAACCAATCACAGGCTCACTCACCCTCGAGCTTCCCGTGACGTCACAAGGAGGGGGAGGCCTAAAGACAAAGGCGCGATGTCTCCCATGTGGGGGGGGGGGGGGGCAACGTTCACTCCACTCTCCCCCCCCCCCCCCACCTCTAACGGTTTTAGTCAAGTACCCTCTCCTACCACTTCACTCTTATTTCACAGAACATGCAAATCTCTGTAATTCTCTCTACAGAGCAATCACAGACTTCAGACTACTCCCAAATGATAGTCCATAACATAAGCTTTCATTCAACACCCCACAAGTATATGTTATTTTGAAAGTTTCAGTTTCTAGAGTGACTAGCCTAATCTAGAAACTAGGAAAACTAGCTGAGGGATCTAGATCCTTCACACGGGTTTTCCGACAAGGAGAAAAGGAGGAGGAAGAGGAGGGCAAGGAGGAAGGAGGAGGAGGAGGAGGGCGAGGAGGAAGGAAAGAGAAGGGCGAGGAGGAAAGAGGAGAGGGAGGAGGAAAGAGGAGGGACAGGAGGAAAGAAGAAGAGCGGGGAGGAAGGAAGGAGGAGGAGGTGGAAGAGGAGGAAAGAGGAGTAGGAGGGCGAGGAGGAAGGAGGAGGAGGAGGGCGAAGAGGAAGGAAGAGGAGCAGATCGAGGAGGAAGGAGGGTGAGCAGGGCAAGGAGGAAAAATGGGAAGCACAGCGAGGAGGAAGGAGGAGGAGGGCGATTAGGAAGGAGAAGGAGCAGGGCAAGAAGAAAGGAGGAGGAGGAACAGATCAAGGAGGAAGTAGGAGGAGCAGGGCAAAGAGGAGGGGAGGGCAAGAAGGAGGAGCAGGGCAAGGAGTAAGAGGAGGGCAAGGAGGAGGAAGGAAGAGAAGGAGGAGGGCGAGGAGGAAGGAAGGAGGAGGAAGGCGAGGTGGAAAGAAGGAGGAGGAGGAAGGAAGGAGGTGGAAAGAAGGAGGAGGAAGAAGAGGAGGACGAGGAGGATGGAGGAGGAGGACGATGAGGAGGAAGTAGGAGGAGTATGGTGTGGAGGAAAGAAGAGGAGGAAGGAGAAGGAGGAAGAGGAAGGAGGAAGATTAGGGCGAGGAGGAAGGAGAATAATGAGGGCGAGGAATAAGGAGGAGAAGGAGGGTGAGGTGGAAGGAGGAGGAGGAATGAAGAGGTGGAGGGCAATTAGGAGGAGGAGAAGGGTGAGGAGATGGAGGACGGCGAGAAGGAAGGAGGAGGACAAGAAGGAAGGAGGGCGAGGAGGAAGGAAGGAGGACAAGAAGGAAGGAGGGCGAGGAGGAGGAAGGAGTAGGAGGGCGAGGAGGAAAGAGGAGGAAGGAGGAGAAGAAGGAGGAGGAGGAGGGCGAGGAGAAAGGAGGAGAAGGGCGAGGAGGAAGGAGGAGGAGGGCGAGTAGGAAGGAGGAGGAGGGCGAGGAGGAAGGAGGAGGAGGAGGAAGGAGGAGAAGGAGGAGGAGGAGGGCGAGGAGGGTGAGGAGGAAGGAGGAGGAAGGCGAGGAGGAAGTAGGAGGTGGAGTAGGAGGAGAAGGAGGAGGGTGAGGAGGAAGGAGGAGCGCATGGAGTGTGGGGAAATATGGCTCTAGTTTAATTCAAATAAATGTATAATTCTATAAATGCAAAATAAAGATTAAATCTGAGATAGCTGGAATGACCAGAATGTGCTGTTAAATGAGAGAACCAGTGACTTATGGATCTCTATGATCATGTGTAATTAGTTATTATTCTATTCTGCAGTGACTGTAAATTCTATACATGATAGAACCAGCTTCTCATGACACATTTTGTGGGGTTTTCTATGAGGTTAGTCTACGTGAAACATATATTATATGATTATAATAATGATAATATGCATACACATAGATTAAATAAAATGTAATGCAAAAAATACTACTGCACGATAGAGATTAATAATAAATAATCAATGCAATATAGTATGTATGATTCTTACACTGAGAGAGAACTATCTACAATAAGAACTAATTAAATCTCAGCTGTGACAGAGGAACGTAGTTGACGTCCAATCTCTACAACAGTCTGGAATCAATCCTGAGATAATGATCCTTGAAACACGTGACCGTAGTGGACGCTGCGGTCTCGCCTACACTGGTACTCCAGCTGAAATGCATATATTATGTATATATGCATTTCCAAACCCAGAATCATTCTATATTAGTAAATTCTAAATGGATCCGGGAACTTGCCCTACACTTACGTAGGTTTTGGTGTCGCCAAACATCGTAACGAACAGGGAGGTAACCTAATTCTATTTTAAAGGCCTCTAAAGGCCAGTCTGGAGTCTGTAGATGGCCAGATGATCCTAAATTATGACTAATCTTGATAAGCAGACTTCAGAACACCTATACAACGGCGGTTGTCTGGTGTGTCTCTCTTGCCAGTATGGCGAATTCTCTCCCTTCCTGCTCGAAAGTCGCGCATGTGCATAGCTCCCAGTAGGGGTTCCGAGCATAAATTATATGGAAGGAAATGCGTTGTGACAAATATTTACGTCACAATAAAGGTATTATGTGGCGACTCCTCTTGTCTCGTGATGTAATCAATTAATTTAGACGATATTAAATGAACGAGAAAAGGTCTGGAGTGGAGATACAATTTATCATTATATTCACTGACACAGCAAATCGTGGCCGCATAAATTAATTCCCGTAAACAATGATAAATTTATTAACGAAAAGTGAATCAATTAATAAATGCTTATCCTTATTAAAAGACAAAATAAGGCTAGATTGTACTGGATATGTTAATATGAAATGTTTCTGGTGGCTAGCTGACTGACGTAACATTTCCACGATTCTAAGGAAAATTATATGACGCTCCACATCCTAATGCAATGAATTCTGTGATGCTAAACTACGGATTAGTAGTGTTAGTTAATTATTACACTTAATACAGGAAATACATCCCATTGTACTAAGGATTAATAAATGAGTATTGAATGATTAAGAAGCCTAATACAGGAAATACATCCTATTGTAGTAAGGATGCGAAATAATTGTTGGAAATTTACAACAAGGAAGAAGGAGGAGGAGGAGGGTGTGGAGGAAGGAGGAGGAGAAGGGTGAAGAGGAAGGAGGAGCAGGGCAAGGAGGAACAGGGCCAGGAGGAAGGAGGAGGAGCAGGGCCAGGAGGAAGGAGGAGGAACAGGGCAAGGAGGAAGGAGGAGCAGGGCAAGGAGGAAGGAGAAGGAACAGGGTCAGGAGGAAGGAGGAGGAGCAGGGCAAGGAGGATGAAGAGAATACTATTCTCTTCATACTATTTTATATATATTATTCTCTTCATATACTATTCACAAGTAGGAAGGAGGAGGAAATGGTCGAGAAGGAAGGACGAGGAGCAGGGCAAGGTGGAGGAGGAGGGCGAGAAGGAAGGAAGGAGGAGAAGGGAAAGGAGGAAGGAGGAGGAGGGTAAGGAGGAAGGAAGGAGGAGGAAAAGGGCGAGAAGGAACGAAGGAGGAGGAGGGCGAGAAGGACGAGGAGGAATAGGGCGAAGCGGGAGGAGGGCGAGGAGGAAGGAGTGTAAGAACTGAAGTTGTTTTAAAATAAGTAATTGTAGGGGATGCAGTGGTATACGCCCTTGTACAAAAATTGGAGTCAGGCGGTAGTTGACCTGACTCGGGAACCATGGAGTATCTCTCCTGGGATTAGTGGTTAGGATTACAAAATAGCCGGCGCCTCTGTCTTAAGCAACGTATAATGAATTATTTTACAGAATTAAGAAATTTACAGAAATTCAGGTCTTCATTCATATTGTATACAATAGTATTCCTGTTCCAGTATCAAGAGTATTCTCAATAGTCAGAATACTGAATAAGTCACCTTCAGTGACATCACTAGTTAGGACTAGCCTCTGCACGGATTAATTTTGGCGACCCTGGTCAAGGGTCACCAAAGCCTTCCACAGTTAGTAATTCTCAAAGGTCAAATAGCCATATTGTAATTGGAAATAGCTTTTCCCTAAGATGCCTGTGCAATTACCTTCTGTTTAAAAGAGTTCATCCAAATAATTAGCTTGTTATTTATATTTTATTATTTCCATTTTTGAATGTGTCCATGTCCTGGTCACGTGGTCTCCAGGAGTCTGAAGTTTTAGTTGGGCCGCAAGCCTAACAAAGGTTAAGAGTTTATTTATCCATTTTGTTGCTATAATTCTCACACTTAATGTAGATTCTTCCCCCTTTTCCACGTAATTTGGGGATCAAGCCCCAAGGTTGTAATGATCGATTAATTGGTCCAGACCCCAACTGATTGACGCTTCAGGTTAATGGTCTGGTGGTGGCGGCATAAAGGGATCCCTTGAGTTTGCTAGAAAATCTGGTACGACGTCACATGTCTGTAGAAGCTTAGCCGATAAAATGGCTAAGACCACGTGGCGTGGGACTCGGCTTTAGAGTATACTCTGGGGTTCTTTGGAATTCGGTTAAATTTCAGTAAGCATCTTCACGGGCAGGGTGGTGGACAGAGTAGAACCAATACAGTCCCGTGTTACAATGGTAGGCAGGGGTGTTTCAATAATTTCTTAAAACTTATTGAAGCCTCACGCGTCTTTCCGTTAGGTCATGCTGCATGGTCAGAGTTCAGCCGGGGGCCATGCGCTAAGTTCGCAGGAAGCATATGTAATGTGATTTGCATAGAGTAGGCGATTCTATAGCCTCGTGGAGTGCTGGTAGTTTTAAGTTAGGCTGTTAAGTTAGGCAGTTAAGTTGAGGACCGCCTACATTGAGTGGACAAGGTATATTACTCGACCTCCTTCAATTAATGTAAGGGTGTCATGTGGATGCCACATACGACAGCAGTTCTGGGTTGAACTGTCAGAGGCAGTATTTTCTGTGGGACGCCACGAGGGTACTGTAAGGGTCTGCGGGCGGGCAAGTGCGAGTGACCCTTAAGCTAGGTGTTACAGTTAATTCATGAAGATAGTCCCGGCTATTCAGGGATGAGTGAGTAACGTGGTTGGCAACCGGATAGATGATTAGTGATCGCACGCTAGTCATTGTCGATTCGGATCTAGTCATAGCGAATCTCGTGCATGCGGCTTTCTGTGCGGGGTTGATCCAGTGGTCAGGGTCACTAGAATTCGGACAGTTGGTTAATGGGTAGGGAAAAGCTATAGGTTAAATCGAGTTCCTTAAATTATATATGAAGTTCCTCTTAATATTTTTAAGTTTTCCCCCTAAGTATATTTGTGTGTTCCTAGGACAGATAGCTAGAATTAAGATTTCCGTCGTGTGGTGCTGCGGTTTTGCATACACGTGGTCGTGGTGCGGTACAGAAGCCGTGTGCGATTTTTTTCTAAGTCCACTGGGCTGCAATTTCGGGTTAATTGCGGAAAATTCGAATCGTGTGTAATCAATGCAGGTTCGTTCAGTGTTGTTCAGTACACTTCGCCGGTTAAGAGAGAGAAATATTTGTTTTTTTTTTTATCGATTTTAACGTGTTTTCCCCGTTTTGGGAGATAGAATTGTTAAGAGTCCAGTTTAGTTGCAAACCTCAGATTTTGGCAGAAATTTGGATTAGCGTGACAAATGCATGTCCCATGTGTTAGTTTTCTTCTTTATTGCGGGCTATTAACGTTATCCTAGTTTAAAAGTTGTAAATTAAAAATTGTAATTTAAAGCGTTTAAGCGAATTTGGCATGAGAGTCTGTATTTTTTTTGCGGGTTGACTCGACACAGAGTTCAGTGCTAACTTTTTTAAATTATTCCACACCATCTCGCCCAAGCGCGTAGCCAGTTCTTTCTCGAATATAGCATTCAATTAACGTAACTAAATTTATTTAACGTAAAATATATTATTTGAATTTTTTATGGTAATCCTTTTTTGTCTTAGTATTCAGTAGAGTAAACTCTATCCTTCATCTCTTTAATGCCGAATGTGGGTCACCTGTAACGAGTGCAAAGAATTTCATTCATTTCGCCTGGGGTCTGGGGTGACAAAGACACCTGTCAGCGCCTTGTCTAAACAACGCGTTGATGTACGGCGGTTCGCTGGATAGAAACTTTTTTTTTCTTAGTTTCGAAATATATAAGAACAAACAGAGAACTGGTGCATGAATGTTTTTTTGTTTGTTGATTGTTATGGGGTTGTGAGGTGCATTGATTTGCCACATGGGACAGGAGACGAGTCTCAGTGTGGGGGAATATAGTAAACATAGATGTTTTCCATGGATGCACAAGCGACTCCACGCTCCCAACCCCACCCCCCACAACCCCAACCCCTCCCGGAATTTCCACCCCACGCAACTCCATGTCCATCCTACCCCCAGGCCGCCCCATGTCCACCTTACCCCCAGGCCGCCCCATGTCCATCCAACCCCCAGGCCGCCCCATGTCCACCTTACCCCCAGGCCGCCCCATGTCCACCTTACCCCCAGGCCGCCCCATGTCCACCTTACCCCCGGGCCGCCCCATGTCCACCTTACCCCCAGGCCGCCCCATGTCCACCTTACCCCCAGGCCGCCCCATGTCCACCTTACCCCCAGGCCGCCCCATGTCCACCTTACCCCCAGGCCGCCCCATGTCCACCTTACCCCCAGGCCGCCCCATGTCCACCTTACCCCCAGGCCGCCCCATGTCCATCCTACCCCCAGGCCGCCCCATGTCCACCTTACCCCCAGGCCGCCCCATGTCTATCCTACCCCCAGGCCGCCCCATGTCCACCTTACCCCCAGGCTGCCCCATGTCCATCCTACCCCCAGGCCGCCCCATGTCCATCCTACCCCCCAGGCCGCCCCATGTCCATCCAACCCCCAGGCCGCCCCATGTCCACCTTACCCCCAGGCCGCCCCATGTCCACCTTACCCCCAGGCCGCCCCATGTCCACCTTACCCCCAGGCCGCCCCATGTCCACCTTACCCCCAGGCCGCCCCATGTCCACCTTACCCCCAGGCCGCCCCATGTCCACCTTACCCCCAGGCCGCCCCATGTCCACCTTACCCCCAGGCCGCCCCATGTCCACCTTACCCCCAGGCCGCCCCATGTCCATCCTACCCCCAGGCCGCCCCATGTCCACCTTACCCCCAGGCTGCCCCATGTCCATCCTACCCCCAGGCCGCCCCATGTCCATCCTACCCCCCAGGCCGCCCCATGTCCATCCTACCCCCAGGCCGCCCCATGTCCATCCTACCCCCAGGCCGCCCCATGTCCATCCTACCCCCCAGGCCGCCCCATGTCCACCTTACCCCCAGGCCGCCCCATGTCCGTCCTACCCCCAGGCCGTCCCATGTCCACATTACCCCCAGGCCGCCCAATGTCCATCCTACCCCCAGGCCGCCCCATGTCCATCCTACCCCCCAGGCCGCCCCATGTCCATCCTACCCCCCAAGACGCCCCATGTCCACCTTACCCCCAGGCCGCCCATGTCCATCCTACCCCCAGGCCGCCCCATGTCCATCCTACCCCCCAGGCAGCCCCATGTCCACCTTACCCCCAGGCCGCCCCATGTCCGTCCTACCCCCCAGGCCGCCCAATGTCCACCTTTCCCCCAGGCCGCCTCATGTACATCCTACCCCCAGGCCGCCCCATGTCCACCTTACCCCTAGGCCGCCCCATGTCCACCTTACCCCCAGGCCGCCCCATGTCCACCTTACCCCCAGGCCGCCCCATGTCCATCCTACCCCCCAGGCCGCCCCATGTCCACCTTATACCCAGGCCGCCCCATGTCCACCTTACCCCCAGGCCGCCCCATGTCCACCTTACCCCTAGGCCGCCCCATGTCCATCCTACCCCCCAGGCCGCCCCATGTCCACCTTACCCCCAGGCCGCCCCATGTCCATCCTACCCCCCAGGCCGCTCCATGTCCACCTTACCCCCAGGCCGCCCCTGTCCACCTTACCCCCAGGCCGCCCCATGTCCATCCTACCCCCCAGGCCGCCCCATGTCCACTTTACCCCCAGGCCGCCCATGTCCATTCTACCCCCCAGGCCGCCCCATGTCCACCTTACCCCCAGGCCGCCCAATGTCCACCTTACCCCCAGGCCGCCCCATGTCCATCCTATATACCCCCCAGGCCGCCCCATGTCCACCTTACCCCCAGGCCGCCCCATGTCCATCCTACCCCAAGGCCGCTCCATGTCCACCTTACCCCCAGGCCGCCCCATGTCCATCCTACCCCCCAGGCCGCCCCATGTAAACCTTACCCCCAGGCCGCCCCATGTCCATCCTACCCCCCAGGCCGCCCCATGTTCACCTTACCCCCAGGCCGCCCCATGTCCACCTTACCCCCAGGCCGCCCCATGTCCACCTTACCCCCAGGCCGCCCCATGTCCATCCTACCCCCCAGGCCGCCCCATGTCCATCCTACCCCCAGGCCGCCCCATGTCCACCTGTTGGGAAGAAAGCTTACTCTCTATTAATTGATTGATATTTAATTAATAGATTAATTTAAATTAATCGAAGGACCACTCTATTTTGACTGAAAAGGGAAACAGATAAAATTAAATGATAAGGACTGAAATACCAGTGCCTATGGATAAGAAACTATTAAAGATTATTCTTTAAACTTCTATGGACTGTATAATATATTAATGTTCGAGAATAAACTTTCCATCCTTCACAAAATTGGGGGTTAATACCAGAAGTAATCTACTCCCAGCATGCTTCATCTAGGCTGGTTCTTACTCGAAGAAAAATTAGTAATTCTACTAAATACTATTAAGAAACGTTAGATAAATTGATTAATGGTAAAAAGATTATATGTTGATAAATCAAGCAATTGTTCTCATTTGACTTTAATGAGGCTAACATATTCCGTTAAGTATCTCAAATCAAATAAACTAAATCTCTTTGACTGATCTAAAATTTGATCATTTAAAGAAACAAAACAAGAGAAAGGATTTCAGCTGCTTAGCTGTAATAGTGAACGGAGAGGTAGAGGTGCAATGGCGTCATCTGCTACTTGTGGCAACACGTGAGTTCAAGCATGGCGTGGGAACATGATGGCCATGACCGCTTACAACACAACCTGAAATTCCAACTAAATATACTAATTGGTTACACCTACTATATAATATCTGCACTATGCCATAAAAGGAAAAATTTTAATTCCTTATGGACGTACTTATTGTTTGGGGAGGTCGCGTAGCATAACGATGGACAGTGCACAGTAAAATGATATAACTAGAGATCTCTCGATATAACAAATATTAAAGCACTTAACCTGCTGGTTGTCCACCGAAGCAATTCCAGATTGATACTGGAGCAATTGCACGCTCCTAGGCCGATTAAATGCAAGGGTCTAACATAGTATTGATGGTAATCGACACTCTCATGACGCACGATGCTTTGCTCGTGGTTGGAGCAGGAATAATGGCGGCTTCTCTCCGCCCTCCCTCAACTCGTCTCACGCATTCACAACAGAAATTACTATTCACGGATAATTCTTTTCCGTGTAATCACTGATGTAATGCGTTAATGAGAACTGGGTTGCAATTATAGGGAATTAAATAATATCATATTCTCGTTAAACGGTGTTAATCGAGAAATGGAGAGAAAATTTATTTCTTCCATAGCATTCGTACGAAACAGATGAAACTGCTACTTGATAATAATTTCAGTTAATAACTCTCGGTTTTGGATTATTGGGAGCTATATTATCCATAGCTAATTATTGTACGGAATACTGATAATTTTAGAGAACCACATTCAATTCTCTAACATATTGGTAATAAATATGTTTAAATGTACATTATCTGATGCAATCCTGTCTCTCAATGTCGTGAGAATATTAGCAATAGGCTCAGATAAAGAAATATTAATTTATATTAACACTACCGTTAGTGAAATTAATAACTACTGTAATTAGTATATAATAATGATGTATTATAATACAATGGTAGTGTTTTAGTGTTGAAAATTTCCAACATAACTCCGAGGGGGGAAAATTCGGGTCGCAGTTCAATGTTGAGTACTGACGTACCTATCCCGAAGTTAGTATTAATGTTAGTATGTTAGTACGTTAGTACACACATAATGGATGTCCCGTAATTGTCAAGGACAGACAAGACTCTAAGTCTTGTAAAGGAACTCATGTTAAATGTAAAACATGGAATTGTGGATCATCTAAAGTTAATAACTATTAAAGCATACAATGTACTCAAAGACTGGTGTCGCGATGACGTGTAATTGTTATGTTACTAAGTCTTAAAGTTTTGTAAACTCATAGATGCTCTAGATGGAATAATGTTATAGTTGATAGCCTACACAAACAAATTAATGATTAAATCATACAATCTAAGGTAACTGAGAATCCACTGTGAGGTGGATGTCTTGGGTCATTGTGACTTGTAACTGATTGTTTACTTGACATCACAACACAGTATCATCATGATTACTCAAATTGGATGGTAAATTATTTGCTCTTAGTCAGAGCTATAATAGGCTTGTAGTTTCCGTTTACATTGTTGAGCAGCTGCTCAAGGTTGGCGGGTGCTCGGTGGATCAGAATTGTTGTCCTCAGAAACTGTAGGTGCAGTTGGTTCTGTTAAACACTCTCGTTCTGCTAATTCGAGAGGTACCAACTTCTCTAATTTTTTCAGGGTAGTAGTGCCTCGACACAAAACCCGTATTACTCTCAGGATACCTTGGTGATCTGGGTGGATAGAGACAATTTTGCCAATAGGCCATTCTGACCTGGGTCCATCACTGTCAACCAATACTAGGTCTCCTGATTTGAGTCGAACTTTATTATAGGGGCTCGAAGCTCCATAGTGGTACTCTCTTAGAGCTGTGAGGTACTCTCGAGTCCAGACATCATTCCACCTTTCAATACTCTCGAGAGATGTTGGTAACTTTCCACTAAGTCACTCCTAGTCACATAGGAAGGGTCAACGGGATCCTCTTCTGCCAAAGGTATCAGAGAGCTCAGCAGGCCTCCATGTATCAAATGTGAGGGACTCAGGGGTTCTCTCTGTGAGAAGTCGTCTGACAGGTAAGTTAATGGGCAATTGTTGACTCGCGCCTCAATTTCCACGACGAGTGTTTGGAGTTCAGAGAAACTAATTTTCTGTCGATGCAAGGTCTTCCTTAAACATTTCTTGACAGTCCCTATCATACGTTCGTAGAACCCACCTTGCCAGGGGGCTCTGGGAGCAATAAATTTCCAGTGGCATTGTCGTCTCTGCATGACAGACTACACTTCTGGATGATTCCATATCTCTCGTAGGCAGGCTTCTCCTGACACAAAATTTGAACCATTATCAGATATCATTAGTTTGGGACAGGATCTGCGAGATGCAAATCTACGAAAAGCTTGGATGAAGGCTTCGGCACTCATGTCAGAAGTCACTTCTAGATGGTTGCACACGTGAAGAGGCAAATATAAGCTTTCACTGGTATCTTATCTGGAGTACCAGTGAGAAGCAAGGCTCCGGTGTAATCGACACCAGTGGTCTCAAAGGGACGAAGATGGACTACTCTCTCCTTAGGGAGTGGTGGAGGTCCTGGGTAAGGACACACTCGAGCGTCGTATCTTTTGCAGATTACACAGAACTTAATGATTGATTTGACAGTTTGACGTCCTTGAGGAAGCCAACATTTCTGTTTCAAGTCGGTGAGTGTCCAACACTCCACCATGCAAAGTACCATATTGATGATGATGTAAAACTAGAAGTTTTGTAATAATGTGGTGACGGGGTAAAAGGATCGAATTCTTTGTATCCAAATCAATTTCTGCATGAAGCAGACGACCTCCACACCTTAATATATTATGAGTGTTGGTATCATACCAGATACCTAGAGGCTTGGTTAATTTATCTGGAAGATTTTCATATTCACTTCCATACGTCTCTTGTTGTGCACGTTTGATCCAGTAGAGGATAGGTTGGGAAACTTATGCCTGATACCTATCTTAGCAAGAAAGTCAAACACATGTGCTGTCACTCTTAATAAATTACTCAAGTTAGAATAATTGTGAGAATTAATAGCTGAGATTCGATGAGGTTCTGGGTCTTTCATGGGAGTAGTGATACTGGTCACTATGACTTGTGGTTTCTGTTTGGGCCACTGAACACTAACAAGCCATGAAGGTCCATTAAACCACATCGAAGACTTGATTAGTTGTTTTAAAGTTAACCCTCTTGATAAGTAATCTGCAGGATTGTCCTTAGTGGGGACATGTCTGAATTCATATCCAGCAGATAATTCATGAATTTCCCTAACGCGATTACTAATGTAGGGAGTTTTATTGTTGTTATTTCTTACCCATTGTAAGACTGCCTCATTGTCTGACCACACTACGATTTCACCAAAGTGGATATTATTGAGTATTCTGGTCAGACAATGAGCCAATCGTACTCCCACCAGTAATGCAGTTAACTCCATTTGAGGTAAAGATCTCCTCTTGATTGGAGCAACTCTTGCTTTAGATGTGAGTAAAATTGATTGTGCACTGTTGACTAAGTAGGCTGCAGCGCCATACGCTTTGCCAGAGGCATCGCAAAAAACGTGCAAATTTGTGGATACGTTTTGTCCTGAAGCATTACGAGGAAATTTCAAAACACCTAATTGATTGAAATCCATTGCGAGTATTTGCCATTTATCTTGCAACTCAATTGGCAACGGATCATTCCATCCCATACGTTTCTGCCAACATTCCTGCATGAGGAGTTTGCCCCTTATTAATATAGGACTAAGTAAGCCCAAAGGGTCAAATGGTTGACTGACATACGAGAGTAATTTTCTCATGGTAAGATATGAATTACTGGTTTGTACCGACTTGACATTCATCTCATCAGTACCTGTGTTCCATTTCACGCCCAGAACTTTTAATTGATTAGGCACCTGATAACCCGGAAATTCTTTCTCGATTATCTGGTTTAATGATTTATTGTTTGAGGCCCATGATTGTAGTGGCATATTGGCTCCTTACAATTCACGGTTAGCCTCATGGTAGATTTCTACCAATTTCGATTTGTCATTTGTAGTTCCCTGGAAATTATCAACATACAAGTTGTCACTGATCTCCGTTTTATAAGGGCTATTTGACTTCTTCAAATGTGTGTCTAATGTGGCTTGAAGTAGAAATGGTGAAGAAGTCGCACCGAATAGCACAGAGGCAAACTGGTAGGTTATGACGTCACTGTCAGGATCCAGTGGGTCCTTAGTCCAGAGAAATTTGGTGTAGTTACGGTCCTCTTCTTGCAAGCCTACTCTAAGGAAAGCTTTACTGATATCAGCAGTATGAGCGAAAATACCAGTGCGGAATCGTAATAATACATCATGTAGCCTTTGTGTTAGGCTAGGTCCCGTTTGGAGACATTTATTCAAGGACTCGTTGTTTGTCTTCACTTTGGCACTACAGTTGAAGACAATACGTATTGGCATTGTCAATGAATCTTTCACCACAGCGTGATGGGGTAAATAGTGACCTGTTTTTCGGTCATCATTATCAACAACTTCGATAAATTTACTATTGAGTTGTTGTTGAAATAATTGATGATACATGTTCAATTTATCTGGCTGTTTCTTCAGCCGTATTAATTGAGACTGTAATTGAGAGGCTGCTATGAAATAATTACCTGGAAGTTGTGGATGATTCAACTTCCATGGTAGTCTCACCCAGTATTGTTTGGCTTTATAGACAACTGTGTCCAGTTATTGCTGGTAAGTCCACGTATCATCAGGGCTTGGTTTATCAGAGACAATACCTAAAGTGTCTAAATCCCACAGACGGTGTACAGGTGGATCAGACTCATTATCTTCAGATATTTCTCTGAAATGTAGAGGTGACTGTTCCAAGCCTAGTCTCGCCACTATTGAATTGTTAGTTTGTTTGCTGGTTGACGCTGTTTTTTGTTGGAAAAGCACCAGTTCAGTAAACAATTTGCCTCCAGCAGATGACAACAAATTCATTCCGTGTTGTCTGGTGCATCCTCTTATAAATTTATAATAATCGTCAGCGCCTATTAGGATACCAACATCTATGAGGCAGTCAGAATTTATTTTGTGATCTGCTAGCCTCATGCGGTTTCGTTTGAGATATCTCGCAGTGCGAGCTAGTCCTGTGACGTGCAGGTCTGAAGGAAGTTTATCTACTACTACCGCTTGTATTGGACTAGTGGAAGATCCAAGTCTCACTAACACCTTGACTACTTGGTATTCCCGAGGTCCACTATTAGTCAAGAACCCAGAAATATTCAGTCTCACACTTTTGGCCTGTTTTAATTTCAACTGCTCGACAAATTGTTGTGTGATGAAGGTTTTCTGTGATCATTGATCAAAGAGACCTCTAGTGTTAACTCTAGACTTCATATCAATTAGTTTGAGTTGAGCCGTAGGCAGAGTAGTAATATTGCCTGACTCAGTAGCAAGTACATTTATTTCTTGGTGCACCTTGCAATATTGTACTGTGGTAGAATTCAAAGAATCCTCCCTAGGTGTCACAGATTGTGTAGAAGTTTTTCTACATAAGGCATATTGATGGACACCTTTGTTGCATCTACTGCATAACCGTAGCTGCACTACACATTTACTGGGATCATAAGAACCCATGCACTTGGTGCATCTGTGTAATTCTTGTAGCCGTTTAATCCTGGTATTTAAGTTAGGATAAACAGTGCATTTGTAGGTGACATGTTCTTGATCACAGAACAGACACCTTCTCTCTCTGGCTGAGTTTGTCCTTTTAGTAGACACATCAGTTGCAACGTCAGAGGGAGATACAGAATAAATATCTACACTACCACTCCTTTTTCCAGTGGATGGAGTAGTCTTAGGTTTGGATTTATTGGACTTATTCAAAGTCGATTTGGGTTTGACTCAGTTGTCAAAGTTAGGTTGTTTAGACTCAGGTTTAATCTTATCATGAGTCTTCAACCTGTTAACCGTTATTCTCAGTCCCTCGAATATTTGCTCGAGAGTGAGAAACTCGGTTTATAGGGATTTCTGCTAAGATATTTCGTGGTAATTTCCTCTGTAAAAGTAACTTAATTGACCATTCTGAGGCTGGTACATCAACTTTAGTACCTAAGGCCTTCACTAGAGACTCTACTTCTAGCCTGAAGCTTTGAAGTGAGTCTGGTCGGTTACTTGGTGCATTCAGATCCAGTAACTGGTAATACAGGTTGGCTACACTCAACTCCTTGTTGCAGTAGTTCAACTTCAGTAGTTTTATAGCTTCCTCATAATTACTCTCAGTGAGAGCTAGGTTATTTATAACCTTTTTAGCCTCCCCTTTGAGAAGACTAATCAGGTATGAGAATTTTTAAACTTTGTCAAGAGAAGATTTCTTATGTATATGTACTTCAAATGAAGTCCATAATGTGTCCCAATTTTCTTCATCCAGCACTGCAAATGTAGGTAAGTATAAAGTAGGTAGACAAACCTCAGGCAATTGATAACTGGATTGAGACATAGTATTATTTGTATTAGATTTATATTGTTTTACTATATTGGATATTACATCAATTTTATCTTGAGTCTCATCTTCATACTGAGAAATATCTGCGAGAATTTGATCTATTTCATCAAGGATCAGTTTCAGTTGCATTCAGTAGGTTGAGATAAGACTGGCTTGTAGATCTGACTTGATCAAATTTGAGATTAACTACTCTCAATGATCTTTCTAGTTGATAGTAATCAATGGGAGTTACTTTAGACAAAGTATCAGACTTATTAATTAGTCTGGTTAAATGACCTTTAAGGCCAATGAAGGTTCTCCTTAATTGTTCAGGAGTAGCAATGTTGGCTTTAAGTCCAAGTTTCATAGGACTTGAATAAGTATTACTAATGAAGCTTGGGTACTTGCTCATTAGTTGAGAAGTAATATTGAATATAGCCTAAATTAATCTGGCTAAATTACATTCTACCTCACTCGAGGTTAAATGTACCTACCTAACAATAAGTAGCTAAGGATTTTGAGCAGTGCTTGAATTTCACCATTAACTTTCTTCCAGCTAGCTCATCTTTATCACCATTAGATGTAATAGTGATCATTCAGCAGTACTCAAAATTCATACACATAAATAATTGATATGGATATACTCTAATCAGAGTTATCATGAAGTTTGAATCCCACCCTTGGTAGGGTCAGCACAAGGATGAGTAATGTATACACTACTGACTAGTCCAAGACTAGTGGAAAGAATTTCTACCTAAGAAACTACTAATTTATTAAGTCTGCATTTGTGCAAAACTCAGCACAAACACAACCTAAATTCATACCTAATAAATGTTGGCATAGATTAATTTGTGATGCAAAATGTGAATATATAGTTGTACTGTGTTTTTGTTTTTTTTTAGATTTTATAGTTTATATAAAGGTGCACTTGCACACAGAGGTGAAAATACAAATATGTACAATTAATTTTGGCTTGCCAGCCGCAGCCTTTTATGGTGGTTGATTGTGTTGACCAACTTGTCAACTACATGTGACCTAGACTCACCTGACAGGTGTACACCATCTCTTGCCAGGTTTTGCCTGTATGGTCTGGCTGTAAATTGAATGTAAGTGGCATCCAATCGTACTCTCTTCCTCAGCCTAAAGTTTATATATTTGGCAGCTCTTTGGTAATATTCTGGACTCACTCCCCAACGATTATTATCGCTTAGTTGGCGAGGTTCCACCAATGTGAACACTACTGAACTGCTAACAAGTTTAAATGAGGAAATTATTGTTTTAAGGTGATTAATTACCTCAGCTGGGTGTCAAGGAGGATGGATGTCATTACCACCTAAATAAATAATAGTTAGATGGTGAGGCCACTCTACCCCAGGGGTTAATGTGGAGTTATTATAGAAATTATGAACTGTTGCTCCTGGTGACCTGAAGATTCTTACCTCAGTGTGAGGTATAGGTCTGAGGTTTGTGGGCAATTGACTGTGTCCCACGAGTGCTACTTTATACATGAGGTATATGCAGCAAATAAATTGGTGTGTATTAGGCTAGCCTACGTGGTACTCTGCCGGTAGCTACGATTAATAAAATGTGGTTAGCCTAGATTACTACACACAGTAATTAGTTATGATATTAGATCTGTGTGATCTTATGATCACACAGTTAGATTAGTTATGGTCGTAATTGTAATATATCCGGTTCGATAAGGACCATAATTTTGTGTTGGGAAGAAAGCTTACTCTCTATTAATTGATTGATATTTATTTAATAGATTAATTTAAATTAATCGAAGAACCACCCCATTTTGACTGAAACGGGAAACAGATAAAATTAAATGATAAGGACTGAAATACCAGTGCCTATGGATAAGAACTATTAAAGATTATTCTTTAAACTTCTATGGACTGTATAATATATTAATGTTCGAGAATAAACTTTCCATCCTTCACAAAATTGGGGGTTAATACCAAAAGTAATCTACTCCCAGTATGCTTCAACGAGGCTGGTTTTTCCTCAATTAAAAATTAGTAATTCTACTAAATACTATTAAGAAACATTAGATAAATTGATTAATGGTAAAAAGATTATAAGTGATAAATCAAGCAATTGTTCTCATTTGACTTTAATGAGGCTAACATATTCCGTTAAGTATCTCAAATCAAATAAACTAAATCTCTTTGACTGATCTAGAATTTGATCAATTAAAGAAACAAAACAAGAGAAAGGATTTCAGCTGCTTAGCTGTAATAGTGAACGGAGAGGTAGAGGTGCAATGGCGTCATCTGCTACTTGTGGCAACACGTGAGTTCAAGCATGGCGTGGGAACATGATGGCCACGACCGCTTACAACACAACCTGAAATTTCAACTAAATATACTAATTGGTTACACCTACTATATAATATCTGCACTATGCCATAAAAGGAATAAATTTAATTCCTTATGGACGTACTTATTGTTTGGGGAGGTCGCGTAGCAAAACGATGGACAGTGCACAGTAAATTGATATAACTAGAGATCTCTCGATATAACAAATATTAAAGCACTTAACCTGCTGGTTGTCCACCGAAGCAATTCCAGATTGCTACTGGAGCAATTGCACGCTCCTAGGCCGATTAAATGCAAGGGCCTAACGTAGTATTGATGGTAATTGACACTCCCATGACGCACCATGTAATTGTTGGCGTCTTTGCTCGTGGTTGGAGCAGGAATAATGGCGGCTTCTCTCCGCCCTCCCTCAACTCGTCTCACGCATTCACAACAGAAATTACTAATCACGGATAATTCTTTTCTGTGTAATCACTGATGTAATGCGTTAATGAGAACTGGGTTGCAATTATAGAGAATTAAATAATATCATATTCTCGTTAAACGGTGTTAATCGAGAAATGGAGAGAAAATTTATTTCCTCCATAGCATTCGTACGTAACAGATGAAATTGCTACTTGATAATGATTTCAGTTAATAACTCTCGGTTTTGGATTATTGGGAGCTATATTATCCATAGCTAATTATTGTACGGAATACTGATAATTTTAGAGAACCACATTCAATTCTCTAACAATATTGGTAATAAATATGTTTAAATGTACATTATCTGACGCAATCCTGTCTCTCGATGTCGTGAGAATATTAGCAATAGGCTCAGATAAAGAAATATTAATTTATATTAACACTACCATTAGTGAAATTAATAACTACTGTAATTAGTATATAATAATGATGTATTATAATACAATGGTAGTGTGTTAGTGTTGGAAATTTCCAACACCACCTTACCCCCAGGCCACCCCATGTCCACCTTACCCCCAGGCTGCCCCATGTCCATCCTACCCCCAGGCCGCCCCATGTCCACCTTACCCCCAGGCTGCCCCATGTCCATCCTACCCCCAGGCCGCCCCATGTCCACCTTACCCCCAGGCCACCCCATGTCCACCTTACCCCCAGGTCGCCCCATGTCCATCCGACCCCCAGGCCACCCCATGTCCACCTTACCCCCCGGCCGCCCCATGTCCATCCGACCCCCAGGCCGCCCCATAAAGAGGTGCAATACCCCACCCAACCTCTCCCAAAATGCCAACCCCAGTCAGTCACCACCCAAGCCCTTGTCGATGCGTTATTGGGTCTGTTGAACACTACAGTTCCCTCTCAAAACCGCTTACAGCCCTCCTCTACTACCTCTCCCCCTCCACACCTCCCAACCCTTCGCTGGCCTTCCCCCATCCCCTCCTCACAACCCATTCACCCAACTCCTCCTGCTACCCACCCCACTCCCTCCATGCACCCCACACCTTACCCCCTTTCCCCCTCCTACTAGCCTTCTCTACCCCAACCCCCTCTACCAGCCACCACACCTGGTGACGGCCTTACTCCCTCCTCTAATCCCTCACCTTCCACCGTTGCTATTCCTCACTCCTCCACTACTGCCACCCTCCACTACTGCCACCCTCCACTACTGCCACCCTACACTACTGCCACCCTCCACTACCGCCACCCTCCACTACTGCCACCCTCCACTACTGCCACCCTCCACTACTGCCAACCTCCACTACTGCCACCCTCCACTACTGCCACCCTCCACTACTGCCACCCTCCACTACTGCCACCCTTCACTACTGTCATCCTCCACTACTGCCACCCTCCACTACTGCCACCCTCCACTACTGCCATCCTTCACTACTGCCACCCTCCACTACTGCCATCCTCCACTACTGCCACCCTCCACTACTGCCATCCTCCACTACTGCCACCCTTCACTACTGCCATCCTCCACTACTGCCACCCTCCATTACTGCCACCCTTCACTACTGCCATCCTCCACTACTGCCACCCTCCACTACTGCCACCCTCCACTACTGACACCCTCCACTACTGCCACCCTCCACTACTGACACCCTAAACTACTGCCATCCTCCACTACTGCCATCCTCCACTACTGCCACCTTACACTACTGCCACCCTAAACTACTGCCACCCTAAACTACTGCCACCCTCCACTACTGCCATCCTCCACTACTGCCACCTTACACTACTGCCATCCTTCACTACTGCCACCCTCCACTACTGCCACCCTACACTACTGCCATCCTCCACTACTGCCATCCTTCACTACTGCCACCTTACACTACTGCCATCCTCCACTACTGCCACCCTCCACTACTGCCACCCTCCACTACTGCCACCCTCCACTACTGCCATCCTCCACTACTGCCACCTTACACTACTGCCACCCTCCACTACTGCCATCCTCCACTACTGCCACCCTCCACTACTGCCATCCTCCACTACTGCCACCCTCCACTACTGCCACCCTCCACTACTGCCATCCTCCACTACTGCCACCTTACACTACTGCCACCCTCCACTACTGCCATCCTCCACTACTGCCACCCTCCACTACTGCCATCCTCCACTACTGCCATCCTCCACTACTGCCACCTTACACTACTGCCATCCTCCACTACTGCCACCCTCCACTACTGCCACCCTCCATTACTGCCACCCTTCACTACTGCCATCCTCCACTACTGCAACCCTTCACTACTGCCACCCTTCACTACTGCCACCCTCCACTACTGCCACCCTTCACTACTGCCATCCTCCACTACTGCCACCCTCCACTACTGCCACCCTCCACTACTGCCATCCTCCACTACTGCCACCCTCCACTACTGCCACCCTCCACTACTGCCACCCTTCACTACTGCCATCCTCCACTACTGCCACACTTCACTACTGCCACCCTTCACTACTGCCATCCTCCACTACTGCCACCTTACACTACTGCCACCCTCCACTACTGACACCCTCCACTACTGCCATCCTCCACTACTGCCACC